>NC_134781.1:36401145-36408645 GCF_046742065.1 Oratosquilla oratoria | reverse complement strand
GGTTCAAAATTAAAATATCCTAAGCACCTAATGGAGATTTCTTATAAAGGGGCACAGAAATCTATCTACGAGGAAAAAGCTAGTAAAACCTTTAATGTAAAAAACCTACTTGTGCTACCTTTCAACGAGAATTTCGTCAAACTACCTCATATTCTTAAGACTTTCAACATTCAAGTGGTATTTAAGAACTCCAATACAGTGAGAAGTCGTTTAATTAAAAACTCTCCTTATAAGGAAGAAGGATGCATCTATTCAATTCCATGTAAAAATTGCGACAAATGCTATATTGGTCAGAAAGGAAAAGAATTAATAGGATAAAACAACATCAGTATAGGGTCAAGAGTGGGCAAATTTCTAATGCATTATTTATTCACCTGAGGAATTTTAATAATTGCATAAATTAGGAGGGTGCTAAAGAAATTGTTAAAAATAAGTCATATTTGACTAGAAATATAATAGAATCCAGTCTGATCAAAGATACATTTGTCAATAACTTAAATCTAAGTCAAGGTATGTACAAACTGTACAATTTTATTGTGAAAAATGTAGTGGCCCAAACGTCCGCTGCCACGAAAGTGTCAGGTCGACAACAGAGCCTCACAACCTTTCCCGGTTCCCTTCCTGACCTTATACTCTGTGTATATATTCTTGTGTCATTTTTCATTTCTATGTACCCTGAGGATGTCTGAATAGACGAAAGCGCTTGGTCATCAGTTTATCTTGTTTCTTGGTGTTTTTTCCGCATATTTGGAATCACGAGTTTATGTGATTTCTCATGCATATATATATATATATATATATATATATATATATATATATATATATATATATTAATGCACACATACACACACACGCACATATATATATATGTATATATATATATATATATATATACATATATATACATATATATGTATATATGCATATATATATATATATACATATATATATGTATATATATATATATATACATATATATATCACAACAAAGATATATCGTAGCACATTTGTAAAATGTGGGTCATCAAGTATTACATATATATTTATATATATTATATACATTTATAAATGTAAGAGAAGATTTGGAATCTGGGATCCATATTGGAAAATTGTAAATACCAGATTCAATTGAAGGGTTTATTTGCCCGACGTTTCCATTCCCGTCCAGGAATCGTCTTCAGGGGGTATAATGGTTACAAGACTGTGAACTCCTTATAAATCGCCGAAATGAACCTGCGAAAGATGCCTAACTGTTAGGCGAAAGCTCTGCATAAAAATTAAAAAGATAATTCCCATGCCTTTACCTATACCACCAATGCTATTTGGCCAGGTAATTAGATAACTTAGCACGACACAGCGCGCCAGCATAAGAAAAGTCGAGAATGTCAGCAAAAAACTCGTGAAAGCAGAAGCTGCTGCAAATTTTAATGACATTTGGCTAAAAGAGGATCTGCTGCTCAACTATAGCAATATATGTATATACATACATACATATATATATATGTATATATATATATACATATACATGTATATATATATATATATATATATATATATATACATACATATATATACCAAAGGCTTTTTTCCCCTACACGGGGGGTAGCCAAAAAAAGAAAAAGGCATAGAAACTACTCCCACTCATTCCATTTCCTATATATTCCACTTCCCTCCACCCTCCTCCCTCCCTCTTATCTTGGCACCTCCTGGATGACGGGTCATCCCTGCATCCTGTCCACTGCCCTGGGTCAGAAGCAGTGTGACAAGACACAGCACATCCACAGCAAGGCCGCTTAAAAAATTCGGCGACCCCTCTCTCCGTCCCTCCATGCAGAAAAGGAGATTACGGGGAAAATTCCTTTGGGCTGCGTAAAAAAAAATTCTCATATATAATTCCTCTCCCCCCATTCCCCACCCACTCCCCCTCATGCATCACAGCCTCATCTCTACACAACCCCTCTCCATTCATACCTATTTTCTGTCCTCTCCCGTCCTTCATCAACAGACATTCCTCTCTTTTGTAATGCCCCTTTCACCCCATCTATCCATCTCATCCTAGACGCCCCCTCATATTCACTCCTTCCACCTCTGCCACACTTCTTTTACTAATCTTTCTTCACTTATTCTTTCCATGTGTCCAAACCATCCTAATACTCTTTCATCAACCCTATCTCCCATCTCCCTTTCCACCCCTGTTCTCCTCCTCACCTCCTTGTTTCTCACTCTATCCAGCCTAGTAACCCCTATCATACTTCTCAGACACCTCATCTCAAACACATTCAAACTCCTTTTCTCTTCCTCTCTCATGTTCCATGTTTCTGCTCCATACAATGCTGTTGGCACAATCACTCCTTCATATAATTTCCTTTTAGCATCCATTCCTAGATGTCTATTTCTCATTCCACTTTTCAATCCACCAAGGCATATACTCGCTTCTCTCAATCTACATTCTACCTCCACCCACACTCCTCCCTTTCCTGCCACATTCGCACCCAAGTATCTAAAACTATCTACTTCCTTCAGTCTTTCACCCTTAATGCTCACTTCCAGCCTACTGTCACTCTCTCCCCTTGTACATCTCACCTTACTTTTGTCCACATTTATCTTCAGCTTCCTTCTTTCACACACTTTCTCAAATTCTGTCACTAACTTCCTCAATCCCTCCTCTGATCCTACTACAAGCGCAGTGTCATCAGCAAACAACAACTGGGTCACCTCCCACTTTTCTCCATTTTCTTTAACCATCTCCAACCCCTGACCCACTACCCTTGCATTCACTTCTCGCACCACTACATCCATGTAAAGATTGAACAGCCAGGGCGACATAACACACCCCTGACGAAGTCCCAACTTTACCTCAAACCATTCACTCTCTCAATTTCTAATCCCACCACAAGCTCTATTACTCTCGTTAATACTCTTGACTGCTCTTAACAGCTTTCCTCCTATCCCATATATCTGCAGTACTTCCCACAGTGCCTTCCTGTCTACCCTGTCGTAAGCCTTTTCCAGATCCATAAAGGCCCAAAAACATCCTTACCTTTTCCTATAGCTTTCTCACATATCTGTCTTACCACAAAAATCTGATATACACAACCCCTACCTGTCCTAAACCCACACTGATCCTCACCAATTACTCCCTCTGTTCCTCTCCTAATCCTCTCAATCAAGACCCTCCCATAAGCCTTCCCAACTACACTCAAGAAGCTCATCCCTCTGAAACAACTACACTCACGCTTATCCCACTTTCCCTTGTAAAGCGGAACTATACGGGCACTCCTCAAGTCCTCCGGCAATCTACCCTCTCTCCAGCAAACATTAAATAACCTCACCAGCCAGTCCACCATAACTGGACCTCCTTTCTTCAGACATTCTGCATGGTATCCATCCAGACCAGGTGCCTTACCTGTTCTCATCATCTTAACACCTGGTTTCACTTCATCCTTCCCTATTTCTCCTCCATTTTCCTCACTCATTACTCTCATTTTCTTAACGCTTTCCACTGCAACTACCTTTCCCTCCCTATCCTCCTTCACATTTAGCAACTCCCTAAAATACTCTGCCCACCTTCCTCTCACTGCCTTCTCTTCAATTATCATCTCTCCATTTGCACCTTTTACCTTTTCTTCTCTATTTGATTCGCCTCCTCTTTCTCTTTTAATTTCCTTCCAAAAATCTTTTTATTGCTTTCAAAAATTTCTGTCATACTCTTATCCCATTTCACATCTGCTTTCCTCTTTGCTTCCTTTATCTTATGTATAACTTCCCTGCTCTTTACTTTGTACCTCTCATACGATTCCCTTGTCCTAATCTGTAGCCAATCTATGAATGCCTGCTTCTTCTCTTCTACACCCTTCTTTGCTTCCTCATCCCACCACTCACTACCCTTCCTTCTATTTCCGCCCGCCCTCCTTATTCCACACACCATATATGTATATATGTGCATATATATGTATATATGTGTATGTATATGTACACACATACTGTAAATATCTATATCTATCTATCTATCTATCTATATACATATACATATACATATACATATGTATATATATATATATATATATATATATATATATTAATGCATACATACACGCACAGTCACACACACATGTCGGTAGAGGTGACAACAAAGTTTGGTCTCTAGAGAAAACCGCAAATTCCGAGGATCACAACGACAAGGAACTACTTGTGTTGTATTAATAGGGAAGGGGAAAACTCGTGGTGTAGTGGGAAGGTAAAGAAAAAGGGGAAGGGGGAGGAATTACTGAGGAAAATGGAAGGAAATGAAGAAGGGGACGAATGGGACCAGGATCTTAGGAGAGGCGTAATCAAACGGGGAGGCAGAATATACAGACGAACAACAAGGAAGTTGAGGTGTGAAGAGCAGAAATATAGATAATAGCAGCTCAATGGAAAGAGATGATAACTGCTTTTATGGATTTAAAGAAGAAGGAGGGGACAACCTTCCTCGACTAGTAAATCTAGAAAAAAAAAATGAATAAATGAATAAAATAAAATAAACGAAGAATGGAAGGTTAGCTTTGACCAATTAACCATAGTTACCGAGAAAGTTGATAAACTGGAAGAACTAAGAAAAGATAATCAAAATCTAACTAAAAAGGTAGAAGAATTAAAGAGACAGTTAAGAGAAGTAAAGGAAGAGAATGAGGAATTAAAGAGGAATAATAAAGAAAATAAGGATTCCATAAAAGAAGTGGTTGGAAAAAGGTTCAGGAGAATAACAAAATTGAATTTAGAGATATAGTGAAACAACAGATGAAGGAGCAAACTGAAGGCACAGTTATCAAAATGATGAGAGAGAGAGAAAATATAGTAAGAGTCTTAGCAGATAGAAAGAAATGTATAATCATATTAGGGATGGAAGAGAATTATAATATAAATAGGACTACAAGAATAAAGGAGGAGAAGGAAAAAGTAAATAGTATATTAGAAGTAGTTCAAGAAGATGAACCATAAATAGGAAAACAAATAGAAGAAATGTATAGGCTCGGGAAATACAATGCTGATAAGACCAGACCAATTAAGGTTAAATTCAGGTCACAAACGACAGCAGAGAATATCTTAGCAAAAACAGGGAAACTAGCAGACAGTGAGCAATTTAAACAGGTATGGATAAAAAGAGAAATGAATAAAGAGGAAAGAGAGGATGAGAAAGAAAAAGACTAGAAACTAAGAAAAAAAAACTAGAAAAGAACAGAGACAGAAAAAAGAAATTCTATTGGAGAGTAGTGAATATGAAAGTGAGGAAATGGTTCATAGCAGAGAAAAACGGAAGGCAAACAGAAAACACGATGGAAGTAGCAGAAAATTAAAATTGTCTTATACAAATATAGATGAATTAATAACAGGCTTGAACGAACTGAATGATGACCTGAAGGAAAAAGAACCGGATATAATGGGAATTGTAGATAAAAAAAAAAAAAAAAAAAAAAAAAAATGAAAGGTCTACTACCACCCAACAGTGTAGGACATGGTGCATATAATTATTGGATTAGAATCAGAGAGGTATAAATGTGAGGAAAGTCACATATGTTAAGAATAGTGTAGAGATGATTACGATGGAAGTGAAGGACAAGGATAGGAAGAGCAGGAAGTTTGTGGTAAATTATGTGCCTCCTAAAACGGCTTCGTGGGAAGAGAGAGAACACAAAAATATGTTAGAAGATACCAGGATATCACTAAGTAAGATAATGGAAGATGGAGGACGATTAATTGTAATGGGTGACTTTAATTGTAAAGGAAATAAAAAAGTAGAAAATGGGAAGGACCTGGGAGTCATTATTATGAATAATATGTCCCTTGAGAAGCATATAAACAAAATTTTTGGAGAAACTCATAATTTAATAAGAACAATCAAAGTAGCATTTACATACCTGGACGAAGAAATAGTGAAGAAAATACTAGTTACTTTGATAAACCCAAGATTGGAATATGCAGCGACGATGTTGTGACCAAGTACCAAAAAATGTATAACAAAACTTAAAAGAATACAAAGAGCAATAACAAAATTAGCACCAACACTCTCAGAACTATCATATGAAGAAAGACTAACAAAAATTGAACTACAGACATTAGAACAAAGAAGAGAGAGGGGAGACATGATAACTATTCATACTGGGAGCTATGTACACTTCTATAGTCACCACCATGACAATATCAAATATAGTGTTGCTTCGTGTCTTTTTCTAAGAGCACTAAGACTTATTTGGATTTTGAAATTTCAACCATACGAAATCAATTAAGAAGATTAGGGTACCCAGACTGGTTTACAAACAAAGCCTTAAGTAAGGCCAAAACCAGTTACTATAAATCCACTTCCCACCCATCTCAGCATCATAAATGGAACAAAAATTGCCTAAAACTTCCTTTTAACAAATCTATCAAAAAGTTTTCCCAAAACTACACATCTTAGAAAGAGTCTACATTACACGGAAGTATTGTGTTTGACCTCCCCTCAAGAATCAAACAAACGATTATAAAAATTGAGAAAATCACTAAGAAGATTGTGGATATTGAATTAGCTCTGGTCTTCAATCGAACATGTCTACAAGAAAACTTACTATCCATTTATACTAATATATTATATATATATATATATATATATATATATATATATAAAAAAGAATATATATATATATATATATATATGTATATATATATATGTATATATATATGTATATATATACATATATATATATATATATATATATATATATACATATATGTATATATATGTAGGTAAAGATTAACAGATAGAGAGGTGAGGTGGCAAAATCAAAAGTAAAGGCTAGAGTAGTAAGTTTATTGAGAACCAGTCATTTCGAATATATATATATATATATATATATATATATATATATATATATATATATACATATATATATATATATATATATATATATATATATATATATATATATATATATACCTTATGTATATGTACATATATGCATAAATATACATATATTAAAGATGAAACGTCGAAATGAATAGAAGATCATGAAGATAGATTTTACGCTCTATCTCCAGAAGGAAAAGTTATCATTTAGAAAATTGGGGACGCGAAAATAAGTTTGGATATACATATATATATATATATATATATATATATATATATATATATATATATATATATATATATATATATATATATATATATATATATATATATATATATATATATATATATATTCCTAGGTAAGATTTTAGTAGATTAGGAAGAGGGCACGGCCGGATGGTCGTGTATAAAGTTGGAAAGGATGGACAGTGTGTAATGGAAAGGGGAATGACACCCCGTATGTATTCATTGGGAGTAGCTAAGCTAGCTAGCCTATTTTCTTTTTCTTCTTTTATTGTGTAGTTCCTATATGGTTTACTCAGCTACTAGGCTGGTTTTATGCAATGCACAGTATACTGGTTGTGGTGATAATGTCTGGGTTCTTGGGCTCTTTAGCCACCATGCATGGGGCTGTATTC
>NC_134781.1:36393645-36396145 GCF_046742065.1 Oratosquilla oratoria | reverse complement strand
AGTGTCGGAAGACACAGCACATCCACAACAAGGCTACTTCATTAAATCGGCGACCCCCCTCTCCGTCCCATCATGCAGAAAAGAAGAAGACGGGGAGAAATCCCTTTGGGCTGCGCCAATTTATTTCTCACACATACTCCCCCATCCCCCACCCACTCCATCTCATGCATCACAGCATCATCCATACACAATCCATTCTCCACTCACCCCTATCTTCTGTCCTCTCCCGTTCTTCCTCAACAGACATTCCTCTCTTTTCCAATGTCCCTTTTTTACCCCATCCATCCATCTCATCCTAGGTCGACCCCTCATGCTCATTCCTTTCACATCTGCCTTCCACACCTCTTTACTAGTCTTTCTTCACTCATTCTTTCCATGTGTCCAAACCATCCCAGTACTCTTTCATCAACACCATCTCCCAACTCCCTTTCCTCCTCCGTTCTCCTCCTCACCTCCTCATTTCTCATTCTATCCAGCCTTGTAAACCCTATCATACTTCTCAGGCACCTCATCTCAAACACATTCAAACTTCTCCTAGCTTCCTCTATTATGTTCCATGTTTCTGCCCCATACAGTGCTGTCGGCACAATCACTTCTTCATACAATCTCCTCTTAGCATCCATTCCTAAATGTCTATTTCTCATTACACTTTTCAATCCGCCAAGGCATTTACTCGCTTCTCTCAATCTACATTCTACCTCCACCTCCACTCCACTCCAGTATATATAAGTACACACACACACACACACACACACACACACACACACACACACACACACACACACACACACACACACACACACACACACACACACACACACACACACACACACACACACACATACATACATATATATATATATATATATATATATATATATATATATATACATATATATACACACATACATACATACATACATACATACATACATACATACATACATACATACATACATACATACATACATACATACATACATACATACATACATAGATACATAGTATATTCCATTCTATCTCAACTAAAATCCGCTGTCTCTTTGGAAGGCATAATAGGTGGTGATGGGTTGATGAGAAAAAGTATATTTTAGCATTATATACATCCACGGAATATTTATATATAGAAGAGTATATATTTACATACAGGTGTATTTAGAAATATCATTATAAGTTCTTCTGTTTGTGGTTAAGTGTAGCAGCCTACGTGGATATCCATAAACAGGCTTTAGCTCTTTATCTCTATAGTTCTACGGTTTTGGCGTTAGAAAAGGGACATTTGGAGAATGAGTTGACTGATTGTGAATATAAAAAGTTATAAGAAAATAAATGTACTTGTTAAAGAAGATAAAATTTTGGAGATAGGAAGAAGGAATGCACTGTGTATAGGAATAATTAGGAGAATACGAGTGTGTTAGTTGAAGAGACAAGCCTTTGGCCTCGGGAGAAAGAAATGTTTCAAGAAGAGAGGAGTGCAGGAGAGGGAAGGCATTACAGGTAGGAAGAGCGAGGGGTAAGCGGCGCTTGATGACAGCTGATGTGGGGGAGCGCAGGTTTAAAGTAAATGTTCAGATGCGAGACTGCATGAGTCAGGGTAATGTTCTGGAGGGAAAGGGGTGGGACCTTGGCCGCTTGGCAGGTATATGGAGCAAATGGAAAAGAGAAAATAAGTAGATAAGTTATATATATATATATATATATATATATATATATATATATATATATATATATATATATATATATATACATCCCAAATAATTTCCGACAGTTGCCCCCGGGACTCGAACCGGGGCCTTGCTTGACGCTAAGCCAAAACCCTACCGACTGAGATAATGGGGCTTCAAAAGTCTCTAACTTGGGATTGAACTGACTCCCGTCCTTACTTAATTTTCACAGTGGCCCGAGCTCAACACATAGCCAGTAGTGAGGCTGGTGCAAATCCTTGATGAGTTTTCGTCGTTGTAATTATCTGAAGAGACTCGCCAGTAACGGCGTACGTCATCCCAAATAATTTCCGACAGTTGCCCCGGGACACGAACCGGGGTCTTGCTTGACGCTAGGCTAAAGCTTTACCAACTCAACTAATGGAGCTTCAAACGTCTCTAACTTGGGATTGAACTGACTCCCGAAGAATCTAAGTAGACTGCCAACTGCCGTCCTTAATTATTTTTTTCACAGAGACCCGAGCTCAACACAGCCAGTGGTGAAGCTGGTACGAATCCTTGATGGATTTCCGTCGTTGTAAATACCTGAACAGGATCGCCAGTTACGGTGTATGTCACCCCAAATATCTACTTAGAGTCTTCGGGAGTTAGTTCAATTTCAATTTAGGGGCTTTTGAAGCTCTACTAGCTCAGTCGGTAGAGTTTTGTCCTAGCGTTAAGCAAGGCCCCGGTTCGAGTTCCGGGTCAACTGTCATAATAGTAATGATTATAACAATAAAAATTATATTCATAATAACAATGATGATAACAGTAATGATAATGATAATAATAGTAAC
>NC_134781.1:36378645-36388645 GCF_046742065.1 Oratosquilla oratoria | reverse complement strand
GGGGATAGTTGTAAAGGTCTAATTTTTGTATATGTGGATACTCATCTTCGTTAGAAGAAAGGACGTTCTTCCACAGGTGAGTACTGTACCATCTAAATCTTTCTGGAGTTTCCAACGGTGGTTATTAGTTATTTCCTTTCTGCAGATGGATATTGAGTGTTCTTCTGTTGTCCGGTACTGACACGTCCATGAATGGTGTCGATGTTGGATACTTCTTATATTACAGTTTGTTAGAGAACAATATTTGTTTTTCAATGAATGAACAAAACACGAATTTAACAGAACACAAATGAGTTTTGTAGATTGATAATCAATATTTCTGTGCACGTGATCAATGGTCATACCTCTGCAGGTGAGTGTCAGTTTTAGGACACATATGCACTGACTATCCTTCTGCAATTAGGTATTCCAGTGCAGTACACTGACGTACTTTGGTGGTTTTGTTCTGGCTAACGTCAGCTGAGGGGGCGTAACCATATCCAAAGGTGTAAGCAGTAGACAGGTATTAGAAAATCATCATCTTGTCCCCTGTGAAGAGCATCCAAGGATATATATTTCCAACCCGTAGCTCGCGAGCACAACCGTGCTCTGTATTGATTAGCTGAACTATAACTATATATCAGAGTTGTGCAAATCTTGCTTGTGAAACTTTAGAGTTCATGTGACCTAGAAAATAGATCATATTGATTAGAATGCATCATGGTATATAAAATTATAGTGGTGCTTTCTTAATTGTCAGGAAAAGTATCGAGGCAATTGTCAGCCATAAAAACGGTCGGGAGTCCTTCTCCGAGATTCTGATCATTGTTTGCTTATACGGGGTGTCCCTAAAATCTCGACATAGACGCAACATCACTACCTATAACTAACTTGGTCATGTGGAATGGCCTCCTTCGTTCATGAGACCGTAGCCACCTCGATTTCTTTTTCTGGGGTATGCTAAAGGAAAAATAAAAGATACGAGACACACGAAGGAGCGCCTATGTGTCTAGACTTTAGGAACACCCTGTATATCAACCGATGATGAACTCGTTTTCTTTTTTTCCCAGCGTCCCGAGGCACAAGATTCAAACCTCGTCCCGTTGAGGAAGTTGAAGATTTCTCTCTGAAGGCGCTAGACTCTTCTCAGAACCGAAAGAAACCACATCAGTCAACTTGTGTTTCGTTGTCTCATTCTATCATATAATTCCCTCTGAACCCTTAGATTATTACTTTATGTTTGTGTGTGTGTGCGTGTATATGTGTGTGTGTGTGTGTTTACCTAATTGTAATTACCTTATCGCATTTACCTAATTGTAGTATACAGTACAGGAAAGGATCAAGGCTCGTGAGTCCTTCTCTTACTCTCCATAATATTATAGCTAGCTTCCTAGTGTGTGTGTGTGTGTGTGTGTGTGTCTGTGTGTGTGTTATTTTTGTGTGTGTGTGTGTGTGTGTGTGTGTGTGTGTGTGTGTGTGAGTGTGTGTGTGTTTGTGTACAAAATAGTGTGCATCATTAGATCACTTGTGTCTTATGCTTGTATCATAGCATAAGGTTGTTCAGTATGTACCTCAGGCGGGTTCAGTCCCCTTTTACATTTGCCGACCGTCTTATTCTTCTAAGAACGTGTATCTCGCGAGTTCTGTCTCTTATGTACAACAGTCATGGCATTCAAACTATTCCAGGTTCTTTGTTCACTTCGGGAATTGTGTGAGCCAAGACAGAAAACACTGTAGCATACTTTTCTAAAAGACCTGTGTATAAATAGTATGTAATTGTCTTAACTTGTATAAAAAATGAAAACTTTCATATTTCAAGTTTTTAATATATCTATATATTTTTTGGCTAAGACTGGCATACTACACGAAAATAAAACATAAATTTTGAGCCCATGTAGAGTAGAGGCCCCGGTATCAATTTTCTAATTGGGCCTCGCAATTGCTAGCCCCGGCCCTGGTTCCTCGTTCTCTTCGTAGACGACTTCGATTTTTTTTTCAATCGCTTCAGGGGTCTGCAGACTTGCGCCTCTCAGCATCTAGTCCTTGCCTATCTCCTCTCCCCTTCCTACCAACCTAAACCTCAATTTTTTATTTATGCCTAGAAATTCTTCTGTTTCTTCTTCTTCTTCTTTTTCTTTTTCTTCTTCTTCTTCTTCTTCTTCTTCTTCTTCTTCTTCTTCTTCTTCTTCTTCTTCTTCTTCTTCTTCTTTTTCTTCTTCTTCTTCTTCTTCTTCTTCTTCTTCTTCTTCTTCTTCTTCTTCTTCTTCATCTTTTCTTCTTCTTCTTCTTCTTCTTCTTCTTCTTCTTCTTCTTCTTCTTCTTCTTCTTCTTCTTCTTCTTCTTCTTCTTCGTCCTCTTCTTTTTCTTCTTCTTCTTCTTCTTCTTCTTCTTCTTCTTCTTCTTCTTCTTCTTCTTCTTCTTCCTCCTCCTCTTCTTCTTCGTCTTCTTCTTCTTTTCTTCCTCTTCTTTATCTTCTCCTTCTTCTACTACTCATTTTCTTCATCTTCTTCATACAAGGATTACAAAGGATTACAAAGGCGGTACTTAGAGTGAAATGCTTAAATGAGAAAGAAAAGAAGAATGAGTATAAGAAGAAGCTGAGAGAGGAGTGGAAGGGAGTGATGGATAGAGTAGAACTAGGAGTGGAGGTGAAATGGGGATGGTTCAAGGAGGGAGTCATAAGGTGTGCAAAGATGGTGTATGGAACAAGGAGGGCGGGAGGAAAAAGAAGGAAGGGTTGTGAGTGGTGGGATGAGGAAGCAAAGGAGGGTGTAGAAGAAAAGAAACAGGCATTCATAGATTGGCTACAAATTAGGACGAGGGAATCCTATGAGAGGTACAAAGTAAAGAGAAGGGAAGTTAAGCATAAGATAAAGAAAGCAAAGAGGAGAGCAGATGTGAAATGGGATAAGAGTATGACAGAAAAATGTGAAAGTAATAGAAAAATATTTTGGAAAGAAATTGAAAGAGGAAGAGGAGGCGAATCAAGTAGAGAAGAAAAGGTAAAAGGTGCAGATGGAGAGATGATAATGGAAGAGAAGGCAGTGAGAGGAAGGTGGGCAGAATATTTTAGGGAGTTGCTAAATGTGAAGGAGGGTAGGGAGGGAAAAGTAATTGCAGTGGGAAGCGCTAAGAAAATGAGAGTGATGAGTGAGGGAAATGGAAGAGAAATAGGGTAAGATGAAGTGAAAGCAGCTGTTAAGATGATGAGAGCAGGTAAGGCACCTGGGTTGGATGGATGCCATGTAGAATCCCTGAAGAAAGGAGGTACAGTTATGGTGGACTAGCTGGTGAGGTTATTTAATGTTTGTTTAAGAGAGGGTAGAGTGTCGGAGGACTGGAGTGCCTGTATAGTTCCGCTTTACAAGGGAAAGTGGGACAAGTGTGAGTGTAGTAGTTTCAGGGGGGTCAACTTGTTGAGTGTAGTTGGGAAGGCTTATGGGAGAATCTTAATTGAGAGGATTAGGAGAGGAACAGAGGGAATAATTGGTGAGGAACAGTGTGGTTTTAGGACAGGTAGGGGTCTTGTATATCAGATTTTTGTGGTAAGACAGATATATGAGAAAGCTATAGGAAAAGGCAAGGATGTTTTTTTGGCTTTTATGGATTTGGAAAAGGCTTACGACAGGATAGACAGGAAGGCACTGTGGGAGGCACTGCAGATATATGGGATAGGAGGAGAGCTGTTAAGAGCAGTCAAGAGTGTTAACGAGAGTAGTAGAGCTTGTGTTCGGATTAGAAATGGAGAGAGTGAATGGTTTGAGATAACGGTGGGACTTCGTCAGGGATGTGTTATGTCACCCTGGCTGTTCAATCTATACATGGATGTAGTGGTGCGAGAGGTGAATGCAAGGGTAGTGGGTCAGGGGTGGAAGATGATTAAAGAAAATGGAGAGAAGTGGGAAATGAGCCAATTGTTGTTTGCTGAAGACACTGCGCTTGTAGCAGGATCAGAGGAGGAATTGAAGAAGTTAGTGACAGTGTTTGATAAGGTGTGTGAAAGAAGAAAGCTGAAGATAAGGTGATGAGATGTACAAGGGGAGAGAGTGACAGCAGGCTGGAAATGAGTATTAAGGATGAGAGACTGGAGGAAGTGGATAGTTTTAGATACTTGGGTGCGAATGTGGCAGGAAAGGGAGGAGTGTGGGTGGAGGTAGAATGTAGATTGAGAGAAGCGAGTAAATGCCTTGGTGGATTAAAAAGTGTAATGAGAATTAGACATCTGGGAATGGATGCTAAGAGGAGGTTATATGAAGGAGTGACTGTGCCAACAGCACTGTACGGGGCAGAAACTAGGAACATAATAGAGGAAGAGAGAAGGAGTTTGAATGTGTTTGAGATGAAATGTCTGAGAAATATGATAGAGGTTACTAGGCTAGATAGAGTGAGAAATGAGGAGGTGAGGAGGAGAACAGGGGTGGAAAGGGAGCTGGGATATAGGGTTAATGAAAGAGTATTAGGATGGTTTGGACAGATGGAAGGAATGAGAGAGGAAAGATTAGTAAAAGGGGTGTGGAAGACAGAGGTGGAAGAAGTGAATATGAGGGGCGTCCTAGGATGAGATGGATGGATGGGGTAAAAGCGGCATTACAAAAGAGAGGAATGTCTGAGAAGGAAGGACGGGAGAGGACAGAAGATAGGGGTGAATGGCGAAGGGCTGTGTATGGATGATGCTGTGATGCATGAAGGGGGAGTGGGTGGGGGGTGAGGAAGTATGTATGAGAAAAATTTGACGCAGCCCGAAGGGATTTCTCCCCATCTTCTTTTCTGCATGAGGGGACGGAGAGGGGGGTCGCCGAATTTATGAAGTGGCCTTGCTGTGGATGTGCTGTGTCTTGCTACACTGTCTCTGACCCAGGGCAGTGGACAGGATGCAGGGATGACCCGTCATCCAGGAGGTGCCAAGATAAGAGGGAGGGAGGAGGGCGGAGGGGAGTGGAATATGTGGGGAATGGAATGGGTGGGAGTGGTTTCTATGCCTTTTTCTTTTTGGCTACCCCCCGTGTATGGGGGAAAGAGCCTTTGGTATATGTATGTATGTACAAAGGCGGAGCATGCCGACAGGAGACCTTTTGGTCCATAACTAGGTCGGATGCGAAAAAATATATAAATGATAAAAAAAAATAGATAAAATAAAATAAGAATTATAATAATATAAATAATAATAAATAAAATAGATAATACATAGGTATAGTTAAATGATAAACAAACAGGTAAATAGTAAATAATGATAAACTGACAAATAAATAATAATGAATGGAAATCAAGCAAATAATAAAGAAACAGACAAATAATAACAAACAAATAATCAAATAAAGTACAACGGCGAGCCACAAAACTGATTCCAAATATCAAAAATAAATCATACGAAAATCGACTAAAACATATGAATATGTTTTCCCTAAAAAAGCGTAGACTCAGAGGTGACTTGATACAGGTCTTTAAAATTCTAAAGGGAATTGACAACATCAAAAGTGACAAAATTTTCACATTGAATGAGAATCAGACAAGAAACAATGGTCTCAAACTGTCCGGAAATAGATTCAATTTGGAAGTAGGTAGAAACAACTTTGCCAACCGTGTAGTTAATGAATGGAATAAACTTCCTGCACAGGTAGTGCAATGTAGTTCAGTTCGAAGCTTTAAGAATCATTTAGATAAACACCTAAGCAAGATGCTGTAATGATTATAATTTATTTTATATTATTTGTTTTTGTTTTATTATCATTTGTCTGTCTGATTTTCATTTATTATTAGTTATATGTTATTTTATTATTATTTACTATTTACCTGTTTGTTTATTATTTAACTATACCTATGCATTTATTTATGTATTTTATTTGTTATTTACATTATTATAGTTTTTATTTATTAATTTATTATTATGATTTTTTTCGCATCCGACCTAGATATGGACCAAAATGTCTCCTGTCGGCATGCTCCGCCTTTGTAATCCTTTGTAAATGGCAGTCATTGCAGCATCTTGCTTAAATGTTTATCTAAACGAATCTTAAAGCTTCGAACTGGAATACATAGCACTGCCTCTGCAGGAAGTTGATTCCATTCATTAACTACACGGTTGGCGAAGTTGTTTCTACCCATTTCCAAATTATTTCTTGTCGAATTCTCATTCAGTGTAAGAATTTTGTCACTTTTGATGTTGCTAAATCCATTTAGAATATTAAATGCCTGTATGAAGTCACCTGTGAGTCTACGCTTTTTTTAGGGAAAACAGATTCATATGTTTTAGTCGATTTTCGTATGATTTATTTTTGATATTTGGAATCAGTTTTGTGGCTCGCTGTTGCACTTTTTCCAGTCTGTCAATGTCTTTAATGAGATTCGGTGACCATACAGAAACAGCATATTCCAATTGTGGACGAACCTTCTTCTTCTTCTTCTTCTTCTTCTTGGTTTACATTGGCGTAGTGCAACAACAATAACTTTGGTTTTTCCCTTCGCAATAGATGAGCCTTACCGTTTTCTTTTCCATACGTTCCTGGACACTTAGCCACACCCTCTGTGTATTTATACTTCAGGGTCAAATGGAGGGGCACCTGACTATTCCCTTGTACAGCACTTTATCTCAGAATCCTTGCTAGGCAGGATCTCCCTGTAGAGGAGCAGAGAACTCCCAGTGGAGTAACAAAAGCTCTCTTTTTGTTTACCGCTTCACCAGGGGGGGGGGGGGATTTGGGTTTAGGGAAGGAAGTTGGGGGTCTGGGTGCCTGCCCAGAGTCTAGGTCCTTGGAAGCCCTTCCAGTCAGGGCTTGATACTTACCCAGGAAACGTTTAGGAGAAAAGAGGTCAAAAGGTGGAAAAGGGTCCTTAGGGGCCCCGTGATTATATCACCGTTCGGGGCCCAAGACACCTTTGCTCCCCTATCCCCCATCCCTCCATCCTTTGCCTCTCCCCTTCGAAGAAAGGAGTCAATCATGTAACGGAGGCTCCAGGTGGAGTCTAATTTTTGTTGCAGGAAACGCTTCTTCGTTGGTCCTCTTTTCCTTCACCTTTACATGAGCCTTTCCTTGTAAAACCACCCACTTCCCATTTGGTGTTCTGCTTCCAAATTCCTTCTTCACCAACCCCTTTCGCTGAGATGTTTCAGCTCTAAAAAAAAATAAAGATAAAAATAATCAGGCCTAAGAAGGTGGGCTTACACCACGAGGCGCTTACTCAGGACCATACGTACCACCTTTGTCTTGGGCGCCCGAAATACCAGCAGCAGTCGCTGGTAGTCTCTGGATTCGAACTGGGTGTGCTTTGAGTGAAGCCAGACAGAAATCAGTGCGCTACAAAGGTGATCACTATGTTGACATCATCTTGGTGAAATCAAGATAGTTCTTTCCCTTCGCCCCCCCCTTCAGGTGAATAGAATCTTTGGGCGTCAACCAGAATTACGTATGTAAAGGCGTGTAAATGTTTTGCAGTTCGAACTCTAACCGTCCCACGGGCAGCCCCAATGGGTCCTTCTCTCTTCTTTGAAATCTCAAGAGAAGTTTGGTTCGCTCTCTCTCTCTCTCACTCTCCCTGTCTGTCTCCAGTTAACCCCTTCTGTACCGGGTGCTTCCAAGACAATGTATTCCTCTCCGTGGCACCACCATTGGCTTAGCCCATGTAAAAATGCTGTCCATGTGTGTATGAATATTTTTTTTCACATGACCATTAGGAAAGCTGTGCAGTTTGGGGGCCTTTAGTGGGAGCCGGTTCTGGTTAATAATTAATCTTTCCTTCCAGTTGAAAACAGCACAGTGCCTATTCGCTCATCGGGTTTCTCGAATTTATGGACCAACTGGGTGCCAATAGATATGGCACTCTCGAGCGTGTGTCCTCGTTTATTAAACGTCATGCATGTTAATGTCAGGTATTGATAAGAGGGTTTATTGTTGTGCAATTGAGTAACGAGGCCAGTTTATGCTTTGCTGCTTATTGTAGAAGTTGTTATATCCATCTTGACAGGGGTCGTTTCCATAAGGTTCAATGTTCTTTTATTCTAACTGCCACCAAACGATTTCAATCATCTCAGTTTGGCAAATGAGGTAATGTCACTTGAAGATTGGAAGCTCTTTCTCACTGATTGATGTTCAAGCGAAAAGATTTGTCTTATGCTGAAGACATGCTATATTCTTCTTTCTGTCGTGTCCTCTTTTTTGTTTGTGTTCAGTTGTCCGTTTGCCTCGTATTTGTGCGTCGAAACTGCTGTTCGAAACAAGTTCATGGACTCGTACTACTCATCCTAACCATTGTGTTGTCATAACAGCCACGACAGAAGCAGCAGCTACACAACAGCAATAAAAGCAACAACGAAACACCAACAGGAACAGCATATATACCGCCAACAGTTGTTACAACACAAGTATACAGCCAACACTAACAGTGCTACCAACGACAGTGACGACAGAAAAAAAAAATATTAATTAAGACTAGTGGAAATGAAATGTATCCTTATGCGACACAACATTTTATTCTTCTTTTCTTGTCATTGCAGAGATGTACGAGTGAGGGCGTTCTTCCGCGCAGACTGGCTCCCCATCCGCCTGCATGCCTCCGTATAGATCATGATATCCTTTTATTAAAAGCAAACAAATTGATAGATAAGTAAGTAAATGAATAAATAGATAGGTAAATAAATAAGTGAAAAAACAAGCAGATAAACAAATAGGTAAATAAATAAATGGATAGGTAAATGAATGAATAAATAGATAAATAGTTAATCAAATAAATAAATATATAGATAAATAAAAATACCTAATTAGTTAATAAATGAATAGACAAATAAATAAACAAAGGAATAGATGAATAAGTAAATAAATAGAAATGTGGGCCATAAGCACCCCACAAAGCCTATTGTTCTATCTGCTATCAGACTACCTATTCTTCTTTTTCTTTTTTCTTCTTCTTTTTTCTTCCTTTTTCCTCACCAGTATTCCCCATTTACTACGAATTTTCCTTCCTATTCTCTTTCTTCTTCTATTCCTCCTTTCTATCGTTATTACTATTAATGTTATGGTTATATTCATTGTTGTAGTTACTATCAGTATATTAAGGATCACCAGTATCATCAGTGTTATCATCACCCTTGTCATTATTAGGTAGTTTTTATTACCCTCATATTATTTGTTCTTTTGGTAAATATAATTTCCCGCCTTGTGTGTATTCCACCATATATATATATATATATATATATATATATATATATATATATATATATATATATACATATATATATATATATATATATATATATATGTATATATATATATATAATATATATATATATATATATATATTTCTAAACAGAAATGTAGTAGCACATTTGTAAATTACACACAGGAACCCACAGTCTTCTTACTGTAGTTTATAAGTCCCCTCTGTTCTCTATCTTATGTACTTTCCTGAAGAGGGCTACAGTTGATAGCCGAAATATAGGATTTTTCTTTATTCGAGGTTTATTCTTTCTCCGACTGTGGGTTCCTGTGTGTAATATATATATATATATATTTACACTGCCTTGTTGTAAACCAGTGTCATTACTGTAGGTGTGGTATTTTCTTTTTTCATTTGTAATTATTGTAGGGTTCACTATGATTTTACTAAAATTTCGGGGGAAGCTTTTCTTTTGTTGATGCACATGGTCACAAGCCAACTTCCCAGTTTACAGCAACAAAATCCGGTGTTCAAAACAGACAGAAAAGCCCAATTAGTGCTTATTTGTTTTAAAGCGATAGATGAGGTCCGATTCCATCTATGATTTCTAGACAGCTTACAGAGCGATATCGGGTCCAACATAAAAAAGGGACTTCTTATTCGTCTTCATCTTTCTTTTGCTTCTTCACTTCTCCTCCTCTTCCCTTCTCTTTTTCTTCATTTCTTCGCAGCTGCGCGCCTCCTGGCGTAGGCTCCTCATCGTTACATTTTTCTTCTCTTCCCTTATGCCTCTCGCTGATCTTTGTTTTCAATCATCTTCATCTAGACCAAAATTCCTTTGAAAAGAGTGGACCTTAAGAAGGTAATAAGTATT
>NC_134781.1:36348645-36373645 GCF_046742065.1 Oratosquilla oratoria | reverse complement strand
TCCTAGGGTTTTAGAGATAGACCCCCATTACCATATATATTCTGATACCCTATCACTCCAGGTACTTGGATAACTATTTTTAATTAAAAAATATTTTGGTTATGACTTAAGAATTAATATTATTAAACAAACCATTGTATGTATCCATAGATATTATTTACACTTGTGAAATTAATGTTTCCACAAACCATGATAGCCTTTGTAAGAAGAAAGCATGCTTATATAAAATGATTGTATAATTTTACCAAATGATGAAATATTGGTTATTTTCATTTAATTTTAGTGCGGGCGGAAATTGATCATTCATAAACTCCTACGTTATTGCAGATAAACTCCTTTAACCACATATATCCTGAAGATAAATAAAGTATATACATTTCTTCACCTTTTAGCTGTAGACATTTATTGTCAGTCCACATACACACGCACGCAAAAGAATGTGTACACATGATATTTGTGTTTGTGTATGCATGTATTTTCAAACTAGGGTTTCACAACCTACGGAAGGGGTGGGGGCGCACACTTGGGAGGGGGAGTATTTAAAGCTATATTTAATTAAAAAAAATGGTTAGGGTTAAGGGTTAAAGTTAGGTGGTTTATGGTGAGGGAACACGCCACTACTGTAGTCCCCCCTTAAGTTATTATTTTTGTAACATAAGAATCAATATGATTAAACAAACCATTGTATGTGTTCATAAATATTATTCATATTTGTGAAATTAATGTTGCCACAAACCATGATAGCTTTTGTAAGAAAAAATCATGCAAATCTAAAATGATTGTATAATTTTACCAAATGTTGAAATATTGCTTATTTTCATTTAATTTTAGTGCGGGCGGAAATTTATTATTTACAAACTCCTCCTAGGTTTTTCCAAATAAACCCCTATAACCATATATATTCTGAAGATAAATAAAGTAGATACATTTCTTCACCTTGTAGACATTTATTGTCAATCCACACACACTCACACACGCACGCAAAAGAATGTGCATATGATATTTGTTTTTGTGTATGCATGTATTTTCAAACTAGGGTTTCCCAACCTTTGGGTAGGGGGGCGCACATCTGGGAGGGGGAGTGTGTAAAGCTATATTTCATTTAAAAAAAATTTTTGGTTAGGATTAAGGGTTAAAGTTAGGTGTGTTATGGTCCGGTTAGGGATTATTCACGAAATCGCAGCAACGCGCGGGTAATTTGGCTAGTATATATATATGTATATATATATATATATATATATATATATATATATATATATATACGAGGTCTTCACATCACCGTGAAATAAATTATACAATATCACCACAGGAGAAGAGAAACTTGTAGACAGTAAGTATTTTCGTGTATATACATCTCCAGACAAAGGGGACATCTGTGACCTCGTGGCCCTCATTTGTGGCCCTCATCTGTGGCCCTCTGCGGCCCGTCCTCCTGTAAACAAGATATCATACTTTTGTCGGAGCTCGGAAAGTTTCTATTTCTTCCTCTTGCTCCTCCTCCTCCTCTTTCTCCTTCTCCTCCTCTCTCTTTCTCTTTCTGCTTCCCCTTCCTTTTTTCTCGTCCTTCTGCTTCTCCTCCACACACACACACACACACACACACACACACACACACACACACACACACACACACACACACACACACACACACACACACACACACACACACACACACACACACACACACACACACACACACACACACACACACACACACACACCACACACACACACACACACACACACACACACACACACACACACACACACACACACCGACTCGGTGGTACAGTTGGTAGAGCGCTGGAATGGGAAGCAGAAATGCTCCTAGTACCCAGTTCGAATCCTGCCCAGGGCCGAAATTATTTCGGTATCGCTGTGCCTCGGGTCGTACTCTGACTCTCGTGGGCGGGGAGTTGGGGGTGTGTGTGTGTGCTAGGTCATAGCATTACCCATAGATCGGACCTACGAGCTCTGAGCTCTCTTCCAGGAGGGAAATAGCTGTCGATCACGAGTCCAACACGTGATCCAAAGAACAAGTGAATACACACACACACACACACACACACACACACACACACACACACACACACACTCACACACACACACACACACACACACACACACACACAAACACACACAAATTCACACACACACACACACACAAACTCACACACACACACACACACACACACACAAGCACACACGCACCACACGCAAACACACACGCACCACAAGCAAACAGACACACACACACACACACACACACACACACACACACACACACACACACACACACACACACACACACACACACACACACACACACACACACACACACACTAAATCCCTTTGGGCTGATTCCATGTGGGCTGAATTCCGATGGAACCTATGAAATATATTACACAATGTTGAATGAAATGAATAACAATCATCTAGGCCCAAAGTTGAGTGGATACAGTATATTATAGTGATATAGTCATTACCCAAATTTAGAAGTAATTAAGTTGAAGTATCATCTCTTTAGGCCTTCATATTTTTATTGCACATGCTCTCCATTGTTCACCAAATTTATATAGTTGCGTATGAAAAAGAAGAATTGCACACAATATATGTAAAATTATTTACCTGGGTCATCAATTTCTTCTTCTGTATGCTGTGGCTGACCTTGGCATTTATCTCTGTGAGATTTTAATCTTGACACAATGCCCTGTAGTTCTTGGCTGCAGTCTTTGCATTTAGCTCGGTACCCTTTGCCAAAAGTTGTTGGTAGTTTTTCAAAATAATTCCAGACAGGATCATTTTTTCTGCCTGAAGGAACCACTCTGCTAGGTCCAGAAGACATCCTTTCTGGTTGATTCCAAAGCAGCAACTGACTCAGTGAGAAGCTGCTTACCTAGAACAAGTTTCAACAGGAATCTTGTTGAAACTTGTTGTGGGCTGCACAGTGATATATACATGTAGGCTTATACCGTTCCTTGTATACTTGTAGCAAGTCTATATAACACTGCTCCTTATATTGATATGTTAAAAATGTCCTTTAGCAATCAGATCGTATAGCAGATAGCAATCCCACAATATTTAAAATCTATAGAAAAATCTATTTGAATAAAATAAATCTGATTTAAATAAAAAAAATAGATCTTTTATATTTTTTATAAAGATAAAAAAAAATAAAAATAAAAAAAAATCGCTAACCCTGGCGTCCACTAACCTCATACAATAATACTTGTTAAGTCCGGCTAAAATTGGCATTTCAAAGCATAACAGTGCCTTAAAAATAGTTTCTTATTTCACTATAAAAGTTTATATTAACTTATACTGCATTGAATAAGTCAATAGTTGATATATTTGTCCTATATACAATGTTAGTTTTCTAGGCTGCAGTCTTTGCATTTAGCTCGGTACCCTTTGCCAGAAGTTGTTGGTAGTTTTTCAAAATAATTCCAGACAGGATAATTTTTTCTGCCTGAAGGAACCACTCTGCCAGGTCCAGAAGACATCCTTTCTGGTTGATTCCAAAGCAGCAACTGACTCAGTGAGAAGCTGCTTACCTAGAACAAGTTTCAACAAGAATCTTGTTGAAACTTGTGGGCTGCACAGTGATGTATACTAAATCTAGGCTTATACCGTTCCTTGTATACTTGTAGCAAGTCTATAACACTGCTCCTTATATTGATATGCTAAAAATGTCCTTTAGCAATCAGATCGCATAGCAGATAGCAATCCTACAATATTTAAAATCTACAAAAAAAATCTATTTAAATCAAATAAATCTGATTTAAATAAAAAAATCGATCTTTTATATTTTTCAAAAAGATAAAAAAATCACCAACCCTGGTGTCCACTAACCTCATACAATAATACCTGTCAAGTCCTGCTAAAATTGGCATTTCAAAGCATAACAGTGCCTTAGAAATAGTTTCTTATTTCACTATAAAATTTTATATTAACTTATACTGCATTGAATATGTCAATAGTTGATATATTTTTTCCTATATACAATGTTAGGTTTCTAGTTTTGATATATTTGTCCAATATAAAATGTTAGATTACAAAGAAAGCAATGGCCTCCGCTAGCGGACCCAGGGATCTGGATGCGCACGTCCTGTGTAACAGTAGTCCTTGATATATATATGTATATATATATACATATATATATATACATACATGTATATATATATATATATATATATATGTATATATATGTATATAATATACATATATATGTATATATATATATATATATATATATATATTATAGGGTGGCCACTGAAATACTGAATGACATAAAACAAAGATAACTTTTACAAACTTATATTTTTTCTGTTCCATATTATTTCACCTGGAAATATAATCAATGGGCTTTTTCAGTATTATGTGTAAAACACGATATTACTCAGGTGACCACCATTTTCCTGCTCACAGATACAGAATTTCCAGAGTATTTTCCACGATCGTACCCAAGGTTTAGGTCCTAAACGTCGGATTTTGGCTTTAACGTTCTCCTTAAGCTCTTGAATTGCTCGAAGTTTATTTACGTAAACCCATTCTCTCAAGTATCCCTCCTAAAAGAAGTCTGGTGCCGTCAAATCGTTGAACGAATAATTAGAGAAATGCTGAATTTGTTTGGCCTCCACGTTCTTTTGGTTTGAGGGCATTAGATTCTTTTTGTGGGGCTATTTGAAAGAATAGGTTTACGTAAATAAACCTTAAACATTTCAGGAACTTAGGAGAATATCAAAGCCGAAAGAATGTAAATTAACCTCGAACAATTCAAGAACTTAAGAAGAACATAAAAGCCAAAATCAAACGTTTAGGACTTGAAACTTTGCGTACGGTCATGGAAAAAGCTGTGGAGAGAGCCTATACTTGTGAGCAAAAATGGTGGCCATTTGAGTGATGTGATTTTCAACGTTAATACTAAAAAAAATCAATAATCATATCTAAAAATATACATACATACACACACATATATATATATGTATATATATATATATATATATATATATATTTGTAAAAGTTATTTTTGTTTTATATGATATAGTCTTTCGGTGGCCACCCTGTATATATATATATATATATAAATATATATATATATATATATATATATATATTTATGTATATATATATATATATATATATATATATATATATATATATATATATATATATATATATAAAGTGTATTTGGGCAGAATTTTTTTTCTAGTGCATATTTCATTAAAAGTGATGGCTAGTTTTATATTAATTATTTTCTTAAAGGTATTTTCCATATACCTTATAGATTTGGTGTTCCTTAGAAAGGAAATTTATGACTTGGCTGTATGTTGTCATGTTAGTTAGAACGCTATTTCGGGTTCAATACCCTTCTTCTGTAGCTATAGGGATGTTCTATCTTGTTAGGATAAGATTTAATCCGATGAGTCTTATTAAAGTACTAAGTTTTATACAAGAGTTTCTTACTTGCTAATCACTTTGAGGGAGGTCACCCGGTTATTCGGGCAGTGACGAAATGTCACGTGCACTAGGAGAACCTCCGGGTTCGTGTTGTGGCGGAATGTGGCATGCTTGTGGTTATGGCGTTTTGTCTTGTATTTGGACTAGTGGCGTTTTGTCTCATATTGGCGTTTGTGGTGTTATGTCTCATGTTTGGATTTGCAACGGTTTGTCTCATGCTTGGGAGGGTTCTAAGGTCGTCTGCTTGTATATTTAGATTTGGGCTTAACTCTTTAATATACAATGCTTCTAAAATTGGGAGGCGTCTATCGTCAGTACATAAATCCAAAACCTCAGTGTTTTCCTCTAGGTTCTCTCTTGATAGTGTTATGCCATGGGCTTCTCTTAAGTGATTTTTAGGGGCTCCAGATGTCAGGTGGTATGAGAGGCGACGGGATAACCTCATTGTCGTCATGCAAATATAGGTGGATGGGAGGGCTTCACAGTTCCTTTGTGTACATGTGAACCTATAGATGCCATGGGATTTCTGAAGTTCCTTTCTCTCTTGCTGGGGGCTGTTTCTAATAAGGAGATGGCTAGTTTTCTTAGTTTTATAATAAATTACCAGATTGAGTATTTTCTCTTGATTGACTTGTTTAATGTTTCTTTTTATAATTTGTTTCATTATACGTTCATCTTTTTTATAAGCTGACGAAAAAATGGATTTATAATAGATGTTAATTTTCTCTTTATTCTGATTATTATTGATGTTGGAGATGATTAAAGAAAATGGAGAAAAGTGGGAGGTGAGCCAGTTGTTGTTTGCTAACGACACTGCGCTTGTAGCAGGATCAGAGGAGGGATTAAGGAAGTTAGTGACAGAGTTTGAGAAGGTGTGTGAAAGAAGGAAGCTGAATATAAATGTGGGCAAAAGTAAGGTGATGAGATGTACAAGGGGAGAGAGTGACAGCAGGCTGGAAGTGAGCATTAAGGGTGAAAGACTGGAGGAAGTGGATAGTTTTAGATACTTGGGTGCGAATGTGGCAGGAAAGGGAGGAGTGTGGGTGGAGGTAGAATGTAGATTGAGAGAAGCGAGTAAATGCCTTGGTGGATTGAAAAGTGTAATGAGAAATAGACATCTGGGAATGGATGCTAAGAGGAGGTTATATGAAGGAGTGACTGCCAACAGCATTGTACGGGGCAGAAACATGGAACATAAGAGAGGAAGAGAGAAGGAGTTTGAATGTGTATGTGATGAAATGTCTGCGAAGTATGATAGGGGTTACTTGGCTAGATGGAGTGAGAAAGGATGAGGTGAGGAGGAGAACAGGGGTGGAAAGGAAACTGGGAGATAGGGTTGATGAAAGAGTATTAGGATGGTTTGGACACATGGAAAGAATGAGTGAAGAAATATTAGTAAAAGAGATGTGGAAGGCAGAGGTGGAAGGAGTATGAGGGGGCGTCCAAGGATGAAATAGATGGATGGGGTGAAAGCGGCATTACAAAAGAGAGGAATGTCTGTGGAGGAAGGATGGGAGAGGACAGAAGATAGGGGTGAATGGAGAGGGGTTGTGTATAGATAATGCTGTGATGCATGAGGGGGAGTGGGGGGGTGGGGGGTGAGGAAGTATGTATAAGAAAAAAAATTTGACGCAGCCCGAAGGGATTTCTCTCCGTCTTCTCCTTTTCTGCATGAGGGGACGGAGAGGGGAGGGTCGCCGCATTTATGAAGCGGCCTTGCTGTGGATGTGCTGTGTCCTGCAACACTGCCTCTGACCCAGGGCAGTGGAAAGGATGCAGGGAT
The DNA here is from genome assembly GCF_046742065.1 of Oratosquilla oratoria. Taxonomy (NCBI): domain Eukaryota; kingdom Metazoa; phylum Arthropoda; class Malacostraca; order Stomatopoda; family Squillidae; genus Oratosquilla; species Oratosquilla oratoria. The sequence goes on along the minus strand of NC_134781.1, from coordinate 36,366,402 downwards.
GACCCGTCATCCAGGAGGTGCCAAGAGGGAGGGAGGAGGGTGGAGGGGAGTGGAATATATAGGAAATGGAATGGGTGGAAGTGGTTTCTATGCCTTTTTCTTTTTGGCTACCCCCCGTGTAGGAGGAAAAAGCCTATGGTACATGTATGTATGTATTATTGATGTTTTTAAGCCAGCCGTCCATCATTCTCTTTATTTGGTGGCTTATCTCTTTTTCACTGAAACCGTTATTAAGCAGTACTTGAGTAGAACGTTCTATTTCATTTTGCACTTGTTTCCACGTGATACAGTGAGTTAGTGCTCTTCGGATATAGGCACTGATAGTGGAGTCCTTATATCTTTGAGGGCACTCACTAGAACCACTAAGGCAGTGTCCAGGGTTTGTGGGTTTTGTGTATACCGTTGTATTAAAAGAATGTTCATTTTGTGTCACTAGGAGGTCGAGGAAGGGTAAAACTCCGTCAACGCTATCTTCCATAGTGAAAGTGAGTTGAGATGTCTCTTGTAGTAGTTGGCGGAGTTTTTCAGCTTCGTTGCTGTTCTTGGTCTTAATGAAGATATCGTCAATATATCTACAAGAAATATCTGGCTTTTCTGTTTTTGTGAATATTTCTTCTTCTACGCAGCCCATGAAGAAGTTTGCCATTAATATTCCGAGGGGGGATCCCATTGCAACTCCATCAATTTGACAATATTTGTTCCCGCGAAGGGCAAGTGATCGAACCCAACTGAACCTAACCGAACCTAGCCTAACCTAACCTAAACTAAACTAACTTGAACTAACCTAACCTAACCTGACCTAGCCTCCTCTGGTATGCTGACAAAAACCCTCATGGCACGCGGAATGTAGTGTGGACAATCGCAACGTCCAAACATCGAAGCGAAGAGGACATCGTCACCATAGGTGCCGTGGGAAGGGAACCGGAGTATCCGAAGCGGGAAAAAGGACCCGCTAAGAAAGAGTTCTAAATTGTGTGCGTTTGGAACGGTGTGGGTAACTTATTTTTAATTGAATATTTGTTTTTATTTTTAATTTTTCTATTCTCTCTTTTTTGTTTATCTTTTTTGTTTTATTTTAATTTTCTTCCATATGTTTTATTTGATTTTCTATTTTCTACTTGTATTCTGTTCTATTTTGTTCATTTATTCACTTATTTACTTATTTATTCATTCATCTATTTTTCCATCTTTTTGTTTTATTTCTATCTTTAATTATTTCTACATCTATTATTATTATTATTATTATTAATATTGTTATTATTATCATTATTATTATCATTACTATTATTGTTATTATTATTATTATTATTATTATTATTATTATTATTATTATTATTATTATTATTATTATTATTATTATTATTATTATTATTATTATTATTATTATTATTATTATTATTATTATTATTATTATTATCATTGTTATCATTGTTATTATTGTTATTATCATTATTATTATTATCTTTTTATTATTATTATTATTATTATTATTATTATTATTATTATTATTATTATTATTATTATTATTATTATTATTATTATTATTATTATATTATTATTATCATTATCCATTATTATTATTATTATTGATATTAATTATTATCATTATTATTACTATTATCATTATTATTATCATTACTATTATTATTATTATTATTATTAATTATTATTATTATCATTATTGTTGTTATTATTATTATCTTTATCATTGTTGTTATTATAATCATTATTACTATCATTATTACTATTATTATTACTATTATCATTATTATTATTATTATTATTATTATTATTATTATTATTATTATTATTATTATCATTATTATTATTATTATTATTATTATTATCATCATCATCATCATCATCATCATCATTTATTTATTATTTATTTATTTATTTAAATTAGTGTGGGTCGTCTTCTGCTGCGGTCGTCATATTGGTGGACCAGACTTTCCCACGGGCCTTTTCATATGCGAGTCATGCATGGGTATGATCCTGGTTGACCTGCGGGTACCCTCCTCCTGCCACGCCCCCCACCTCATCCCTCCTTCCAACTTCCGCGTGCCCCTGAACTGGGGGCTGTCCATTACTCAAGACCTCCAGGTTTTGGGGATCATGATGGTTGAATAATTAACTCGCTCGGCCTGCGTCTTGAGGTTTGTCTGGTGAACCTGATTCAGTTTAAGGTCGTGAATTCCCTCTATCTGGGGGCTAGGACGGTGCCCCTTACAGAGGAATTTGTATCGTGAAATTTAATGAACCATGCATTTGGTCCAACTCGCTGGCGGCATGGTTCGAACCGCCGTCACCTCGGCCTCCGTCGCAAGTAGCGACGCTCTGACCCGCTCGGCCGGCGAACATCGTCTGATGAATTTAGAATAAAAGATCTGTGGCTGTTGCTACCAAGGGAACTGAAAAGGTGACGTTTCTGGCAAGACGTTGACAGCGGTCGCTGTAAGACAAGGAAGTTCATGTGGTGTCGGTAAACCAATAAAAGGAGAAGGCGCTTCAGAAAGTTCCGCAGGAAATGCACCCGTAATCGGAACGGCAGTAGCGACAAAATAAAAGACCCAAACACGAAAAAGAAAAAGTCCTGGGTTAGCCTGCTTTGACGGACTTCACGTACTCCTATCAGGCGGTTCCTAGTGAGACTCACCGGTTTGTGAAGTGACCACTTTGCCGGTCGTCTTTTCATTCCTTGAACACCGTCGAGTAATGCATATGTTTCCTTAGAGTAAGCATTAAGTCATTCTTTTAATGGTTGAGAAACGGATTCCTTGAAGAAATGAAATAATTGGACATTGTTATCTAAACAGTGAGACACTGCATCGGCACTGAACGGAAGTGACACTTATGATCGTGATAACAGAAGATGACGAGTGAGCTTGGACACTAATCGTGAGGTTGAACACAAAATAACGACATCGTTCCGGCTTACGACCTCCAGTTCAGGTGATAAAGATAAGAGGCCCCATCGCTGACTCATGTGAGTGAGAGCTTGGTTAGAATTAGCTCCATGCTCACAGAAATGCTCAAGTCTTGAAGTGTGAGAAGGAATGGCGACTGCGAACTGAGCGTGCTCGCAGGTAGCTCTTCTAATTTATTTCGCTACATTGTGTCAAAGGTACAATGTAGCGTTAGCTAGAATCCAAAGGCAAGACAAGGAAAGAAAAAAGAAAGAACACCATGAATTTAGCTAGGTAGTGGTAGATAGAGCAGAATGGCAAAAGCATATAAAAACACGCACACAAGCATATATATATATATATATATATATATATATATATATATATATATATAGCAGAATGGCAAAAGCATATAAAAACACGCACACAAGCATATATATATATATATATATATATATATATATAAATATATATATATATATATAGCAGAATGGCAAAAGCATATAAAAACACGCACACAAGCATATATATATATATATATATATATATATATATATATATATATATATATTTATATATATATGTATATCATGAACTACTATTACACAGGACGTGCGCATCCAGATCCCTGGGTCCGCTAGCGGAGGCCATTGCTTTCTTTGTAACCTAACATTTTATATTGGACAAATATATCAAAACTAGAAAACTAACATTGTATATAGGACAAATATATCAACTATTGACTTATTCAATGCAGTATAAGTTAATATAAACTTTTATAGTGAAATAAGAAACTATTTTTAAGGCACTGTTATGCTTTGAAATGCCAATTTTAGCCGGACTTAACAGGTATTATTGTATGAGGTTAGTGGACACTAGGTTTGGCGATTTTTTGTTTTTTTTTGTTTTTTATCTTCGAAAATATAAAAAAATCTATTTTTTTTTATTCAAATCAGATTTATTTGAGTTAAATAGATTTTTTTTATAGATTTTAAATATTGTGGGATTGCTATCTGATAAGCGATCTGATTGCTAAAGGACATTTTTAGCATATCAGTATAAGGAGCAGTGTTATATAGACTTGCCACAAGTATACAAGGAACGGTATAAGCCCTATGTGAGGACGGTATGCTCAGGTTTACTCGATTCCTTCAAGAGTTTTCTCATCCTGGTGACATTTGCTGCATTGTCTGTCACAACACTTCCAATGTTACAACCAAAATCTTGTTCAGCCTTCTTGATCGAATTTTGTACAAGTTGTAGAAGATATTCAACAGTGTGAGGTTTCCTTGATGTGTCTATTGTGTCCATTAAATAAATCTGACAAGTGAATCTTGTTAGAGTGACACATATTATGGGCTCATTATGGATGTTAGACCACCCATCAATTGAAAGACATACATTTTCATTATTCAGGTCATCTGCACACTTTTTATATTCCTTTTCATACACAAGATCCAAGTACTTATCAGCAATATCTTTTCTGGATGGAAGAATATAACCTGGCCTCAGGTTCTGAACCATCTTGAGAAACTGAGGATGCTGAACAAGTCGAAATGGTGAATTTGTAGCAAATATAATTCTTGAAACTTTTTTGTCGAAATTTTCCTTTTGAGAGGCTGTCCAGAGATGCTGATGACTTTCTTTTAGATGAAAATGATTTAGCAGAAGTGGCGCCTGTGGAGGAGTCTGATAGTGACCTTTTTAATGGTGGAGTCAGGTTTGCAGATATTCAAGTGGAGCCGATGATGAAGGGATTGAAGCTGTTGATACAGATCCTGAAATGGAAACAGAAAATTTTAGCATATTGCATAATTCATAAATGAATAAATAAATGAATGAATACAGTGTAATTTAGGCTACTTTTGAGTACAGTAGTTATTTTTTAGATAATGATCATATTCACACAAGCCACTAAATTATTTGGAAATAATTAACAGGATATGAAATAGGTGGGCTTGGAATTCAGCCCACACAGGATTCAGTCCACTTTTAAATTCACTAAAAATAATGGGTTAGTTGGGTTAGGTTAGGCTAAATCCCTTTGGGCTGAATCCCATGTGGGCTGAATTCCAATGGAACCTATTAAATATATTACACAATGTTGAATGAAATGAATAACAATCATCTAGGTCCCAAAGTTGAGTGGATACAGTATATTATAGTGATATAGTCATTACCCAAATTTAGAAGTAATGAAGTTGAAGTATCATCTCTTTAGGCCTTCATATTTTTATTGCACATGCTCTCCATTATTCACCAAATTTATATAGTTGCGTATGAAAAAGAAGAAATGCACACAATATAAGTAAAATTATTTACCTGGGTCATCAATTTCTTCTTCTGTATGCTGTGGCTGACCTTGGCATTTATCTCTGTGAGATTTTAATCTTGACACAATGCCCTGTAGTTCTTGGCTGCAGTCTTTGCATTTAGCTCGGTACCCTTTGCCAGAAGTTGTTGGTAGTTTTTCAAAATAATTCCAGACAGGATAATTTTTTCTGCCTGAAGGAACCACTCTGCCAGGTCCAGAAGACATCCTTTCTGGTTGATTTCAAAGCAGCAACTGACTCAGTGAGAAGCTGCTTACCTAGAACAAGTTTCAACAGGAATCTTGTTGAAACTTATTGTGGGCTGCACAGTGATATATACATGGAGGCTTATACTGTTCCTTGTATACTTGTAGCAAGTCTATATTACACTGCTCCTTATATTGATATGCTAAAAATGTCCTTTAGCAATCAGATCGCATAGCAGATAGCAATCCCACAATATTTAAAATCTATAGAAAAAATCTATTTCAATCAAATAAATTTGATTTAAATAAAAAATAGATCTTTTATATTTTTTTAAAAAGACAAAAAAGAGAAATGAAAGAAAGAAAAGAAAAAAAAATCGCTAACCCTGGCGTCCACTAACCTCATACAATAATACCTGTTAAGTCCGGCTAAAATTGGCATTTCAAAGCATAACTGTTCCTTAAAAATAGTTTCTTACAAAGGATTACAAAGGCGGAGCATGCCGACAGGAGACCTTTTGGTCCATATCTAGCTCGGATGCGAAATAAACCATAATAATAATAAAATAATAAGTAAAAACTATAATAATGTAAATAACAAATAAAATACATAAATAAATGCATAGGTATAGTTAAATAATAAACAAACAGGTAAATAGTAAATAACAATAAATTAACATATAACTAATAATAAATGAAAATCAGACAGACAAATGATAATAAAACAAAAACAAATAATATAAAATAAATTATAATCATTACAGCATCTTGCTTAGGTGTTTATCTAAATGATTCTTAAAGCTTCGAACTGAACTACATTGCACTACCTGTGCAGGAAGTTTATTCCATTCATTAACTACACGGTTGGCAAAGTTGTTTCTACCTACTTCCAAATTGAATCTATTTCCGGACAGTTTGAGACCATTGTTTCTTGTCTGATTCTCATTCAATGTGAAAAATTTGTCACTTTTGATGTTGTCAATTCCCTTTAGAATTTTAAAGACCTGTATCAAGTTACCTCTGAGTCTATGCTTTTTTAGGGAAAGCAGATTCATATGTTTTAGTCGATTTTCGTATGATTTATTTTTGATATTTGGAATCAGTTTTGTGGCTCACCGTTGTACTTTTTCCAATCTGTCAATGTCTTTAATGAGATTCGGTGACCATACGGAAACAGAATATGTTAAAAATGTCCTTTAGCAATCAGATCGCATAGCAGATAGCAATCCCACAATATTTAAAATCTATAGAAAAAATCTATTTCAATCAAATAAATTTGATTTAAATAAAAAAATAGATCTTTTATATTTTTTAAAAAGACAAAAAAGAGAAAAGAAAGAAAGAAAAAAAATCGCCAACCCTGGCGTCCACTAACCTCATACAATAATACCTGTTAAGTCCAGCTAAAATTGGCATTTCAAAGCATAACTGTTCCTTAAAAATAGTTTCTTACAAAGGATTACAAAGGCGGAGCATGCCGACAGGAGACCTTTTGGTCCATATCTAGATCGGATGCGAAAAAAGAATCATAATAATGAAATAATAAGTAAAAACTATAATAATGTAAATAACAAATAAAATACATAAATAAATGCATAGGTATAGTTAAATAATAAACAAACAGGTAAATAGTAAATAACAATAAATTAACATATAACTAATAATAAATGAAAATCAGACAGACAAATGATAATAAAACAAAAACAAATAATATAAAATAAATTATAATCATTACAGCATCTTGCTTAGGTGTTTATCTAAATGATTCTTAAAGCTTCGAACTGAACTACATTGCACTACCTGTGCAGGAAGTTTATTCCATTCATTAACTACACGGTTGGCAAAGTTGTTTCTACCTACTTCCAAATTGAATCTATTTCCGGACAGTTTGAGACCATTGTTTCTTGTCTGATTCTCATTCAATGTGAAAAAATTTTCACTTTTGATGTTGTCAATTCCCTTTAGAATTTTAAAGACCTGTATCAAGTTACCTCTGAGTCTACGCTTTTTTAGGGAAAGCAGATTCATATGTTTTAGTCGATTTTCGTATGATTTATTTTTGATATTTGGAATCAGTTTTGTGGCTCGCCGTTGTACTTTTTCCAATCTGTCAATGTCTTTAATGAGATTCGGTGACCATACGGAAACAGAATATGTTAAAAATGTCCTTTAGCAATCAGATCGCATAGCAGATAGCAATCCCACAATATTTAAAATCTATAGAAAAAATCTATTTCAATCAAATAAATTTGATTTAAATAAAAAAATAGATCTTTTATATTTTTTAAAAAGACAAAAAAGAGAAAAGAAAGAAAGAAAAAAAAATCGCCAACCCTGGCGTCCACTAACCTCATACAATAATACCTGTTAAGTCCGGCTAAAATTGGCATTTCAAAGCATAACTGTTCCTTAAAAATAGTTTCTTACAAAGGATTACAAAGGCGGAGCATGCCGACAGGAGACCTTTTGGTCCATATCTAGCTCGGATGCGAAATAAACCATAATAATAATAAAATAATAAGTAAAAACTATAATAATGTAAATAACAAATAAAATACATAAATAAATGCATAGGTATAGTTAAATAATAAACAAACAGGTAAATAGTAAATAACAATAAATTAACATATAACTAATAATAAATGAAAATCAGACAGACAAATGATAATAAAACAAAAACAAATAATATAAAATAAATTATAATCATTACAGCATCTTGCTCAGGTGTTTATCTAAATGATTCTTAAAGCTTCGAACTGAACTACATTGCACTACCTGTGCAGGAAGTTTATTCCATTCATTAACTACACGGTTGGCAAAGTTGTTTCTACCTACTTCCAAATTGAATCTATTTCCGGACAGTTTGAGACCATTGTTTCTTGTCTGATTCTCATTCAATGTGAAAAATTTTTCACTTTTGATGTTGTCAATTCCCTTTAGAATTTTAAAGACCTGTATCAAGTTACCTCTGAGTCTATGCTTTTTTAGGGAAAACAGATTCATATGTTTTAGTCGATTTTCGTATGATTTATTTTTGATATTTGGAATCAGTTTTGTGGCTCGCCGTTGTACTTTTTCCAGTCTGTCAATGTCTTTAATGAGATTCAGTGACCATACGGAAACAGCATATTCCAAATGTGGACGAACTAACGATTTATATAGCTTGTTAATGAGTGATGGGCTTTTGAAATCAAAAGATCGCGCAATCACTCCTAGAATCTTATTTGCTTTTTCAGAGGCTGAAATATACTGCTTAGATGATTTGAGATCGTTACTGATAATTACGCCGAGATCTTTTTCACTATCCACTTTTGTTAACGAATTTCCAAATAACTTGTAATCGCACTTACTGTTATTTTTACCTATGTGCATTACCTTGCATTTACTTGTGTTAAATTTCATTAGCCCCTTTTCAGACCATTGCTGTAATTCATCCAAATCTTCTTGAATATCTAATTGGTTTGAGTGATCAATTGCCACTCCGCACAGTTTTGTATCATGAGCAAATTTGGAGACAATAGATTTTAGTCCATGGTCTATATCATTTATAAATACTATGAATAGAAGTGGCCCAAGAACGGAACCCTGAGGAACTCCACTTGTAACATTTTTCCATCTAGAAGTTTTTCCATTTAAAACAACTCTCTGTTTTCGACCATTCAACCAATTACTAGTCCAACCTAATAGGCTACCACTTATTCCGTGTAAAGCTAATTTAGTAAGTAGTCTTTCGTGTGGGACGGTATCAAAAGCTTTTGCAAAGTCTAGATATATTAAATCTATATTGTTTCTTATGTCATAATTCGAGATAACTGTGTTGTAGAATTCGAGTAAGTTAGTCACACAAGAACGTTTCCGTCCGAAACCATGCTGGCTATCATTTATCAAACGGTTACATTCTAAATGATGTTTGATAGCATCTCTGATGATAGTTTCCATTATTTTTCCTACGAATGAAGTGAAACTTATAGGCCTATAGTTACTTGGCTTCTTTTTGTCACCTTTTTTGAATATGGGAGTAACGTTAGCTAGCTTCCATTCTCTTGGGACATCTCCGGATATGATGGATTTCTTGAAAATAATTTCTAATGGAACAACAATCTCATTTTTTATTTCCTTTAAGATTCTTGGATGCCAACCGTCAGGCCCTGGTGTTTTATTAACTTTGAGTTTCTCTATACACCTTTTAATTTTTTCTTATGTTATATTTACCGTAGTAAGTTTACCCTAGACTTTTCACAGGTTTCAGTTTGGAATTCACTTTGAGGTGTTTCGTTTACGAATACCGAGCTAAAATAATTGTTTAAGATATTACACATTCCTTCATTTGAATATTCAAGTTGACCGTCAGCAGATAATAGTGGACCAATGTGATTCCTAACAACCTTTTTATCTCTAATGTAACTATAGAATTCTTTGGGATTCTCTTTGGATTTATTAGCGATGTTCATTTCGTATTGTCGTTTTCTTTTTCTTATTGTCTTTTTTAAATCTCTCTGTATTGATACATAAGTTTCATAGTCATTAGATGCACCCGAGCACTTATATTTCTTATAAGCCTGTCTCTTTTTAGCAATACTTTTTTAAGTTTCTTTGCCGAGCCACTTTGGGCGAGCCTGATTTGGGGGACGTCTGTCCTTAAAAGGAATGTAAGTTTGAATCATCTTAGTGAGCGTATTTTGAAATATTTCCCACATCTGATCTACAGGTCTTTCGTTTAATTTTGCCTCCCAATCTGTAAGCTGAAGCTCCTGACGTAGTCCTATGAACTGAGCTTTACTGAAATCGGGTATTTTAGAAACACAAGTATCTATTCTAAAATTGTTTAGGAGTTTGAATCGAACTAAGTTGTGATCGCTATTTGCAACAGATTCACCGACTTCTACATCAGTTACCATGCTTTCGCGGCTAGTGATCAATAGATCGAGTAAGTTTCCATATCTTGTGGGCTCTTTTACATGCTGAATTAAGTCATTGTCACCAAGAAAATCAATCAAGCGACTACCTATATGGCCATGTTCAAGGGTCATCCAATGTCAGTAAAGTTGAAATCACCCATTATCAATAAATCCCGGTTGCAGAAACTAGACAGTTCTTGAAATAACAGTTTGTCGTCTGCTAATGATAATGTTTTTGGCCTATATATTACACCTATATTCATTATTTGTCCATTTGTTTGGGTTAACTCAACCCACAAACTATCATATGCATCCTGTTTCACTTTCTCTAAAACACAAGCATATATATTGTTTTTAACGTACAACAGAACACCCCCACCTTTCTTGTGGTTTCTATCCTGATGAAAGTGTTTAAATCCCGCAATATTAAATTCAGCTTCGAACTCTTTACCATTTAACCATGTCTCAGTTATTTCTATCATATCGAGATTTTCGCTTTTGACATACGCCCGTATTTCTTGAAATTTGTTCCTAATACTATTAAAGTACATGGTTTTAAGAAACTCGTGATTATTTCTTTTTGACACATTTTGAGTTTCAATATTATGTCTTACATTATCATTTTGTTTTTTATTTATACCTTGCTCTATATTATTGTTTGATCCTTCATTGACATTCAATGCCTCATTAACATTTCTCCCATCAAAATTAACATTTCCCCCATCACGGACATCTGGTCGATCACGATCATCCGATCTCTTTTGTACATTTTGTCCCCCTACGTCACCGTGATTCACGCCGGCCTCCCGTCGTTCATTGACATTATGTCCGGCATCCCTTCCTAGAATTATATTTTGTCCTCCAGTGACATTATATCCTACCGTGATATTTTTTCCTCCACTATGATTACATCCCATCGTGATCTTTTGTCTTCCACTGTCATTACATCCTATCATGATATTTTGGCCTTCATTGACATTCTGTCCGGTATCCCTTCCTAAAATTATATCATATCCTACCGTAATATTTTCTCCTCCATTATCATTACATCCTATCGTGATATTTTGTCCTCCACTATCATTACTTCCCATCGTGATCTTTTGTCCTCCACTGTCATTACATCTTATTTCACTATAAAAGTTTATATTAACTTATACTGCATTTAATAAGTCAATAGTTGATATATTTGTCCTATATACAATGTTAGTTTTCTAGTTTTGATATATTTGTCCAAAATAAAATGTTAGGTTACAAAGAAAGCAATGGCTTCCGCTAGCGGACCCAGGAATCTGGGCGCGCACGTCCTGTGTAATAGTAGCCCTTGATATATATCTATATAGATATATATATATATATATATATATATATATATATATGTATATATATGTATATATATATAAATACATACACACTATATATATATATATATATACATATACAAATGTATATATGTATATATATATATATATGTATATATACATATATATATATACACACATACACACACACAAGCACATATATATACATATATATATATATATACTTGTATATGTATACACACACACACATATATATATATATATATATATATATATATATATATATATATATATATATATATATATATATATATATATATGCGAGAGTTGACACCTTGACGTCGTGGATAGGCTTGAGAATCTTGATGATTACTAAGCTATGTCGATAGAGAGGAATTCTCTGCAGAGTCACCTATATCGAACAGGTTTTTTAAGACAGATCAGACAAAGAGCAGCTCACACACACACACAGTCGCAAGACCCATTGCTAACTGGCACGTCCCTGATGTCGAACAAGAAAATTCCCCATAGATATATGGAGTACCGTCTTAATGACGGCGTGTACCATTGGGCACCCTATAGATATATAGGGCTTCATACAATGTAATGAATAAGGTGACACTAGAGAAATATCTCACCAGAAACTAGTTGGCAGGGAGGGGAGATTACTGCCAAAAGCCCTTCATAGGAAGCATGAACAGTAAAAGCAAAACAAAATCGGGTGGTCCTGTTGGATCATCGTCTCCTAAAGGTCCAACCGCATTGCCTCATGTGCTTACGGGCAGTGTGCCACCGAATGTGAGTAAGCACTCTCCAAACAGACCCAAGCCTTGGACATCAAATAGCATGAAGAAAATGAAGATCTATACTTACAACGTAAGAACTCTCTCAGAAGACCACAGGCTGGAGAGTTTAATGATAGAACTAGACAGCATCAAGTGGGACATCGTGGGACTGAGCGAAGTCCCAATAACGGAAGAAAAGCTGATACAAAGGATTACAAAGGATTACAAAGGTGGAGCATGCCGACAGGAGACCTTCTGGTCCATAACTAGGTCGGATGCGAAAAAATATAGTAATGATAAAAGAATAAAATAAAATAAAATAGATAAAATAAAATAAAAGTTATAATGATAATAATAATAATAATAAATAAAATAAATAAATGCATAGGTATAGTTATATAATAAACAAACAGGTAAACAGTAAATAATAATAAATTGAAAAATGAATAATACATACATACATACATATAACAAGGCTTTTTACTCCTTACAAGGGAGGTAGCCAAAAAGGAAAAGGCATAAAATCATTCCCACCCATTTCATCCCTGAAAACACTCCACACCCCTCCATCCTCCCTCTTATCTTAGCACCTCCTGGATGACGGGTCATCCCTGCACCTTGTCCACTGCCCTGGGTCAGAAGCAGTGTCGCAAGACACAGCACATCCACAGCAAGGCCGCTTCATTAAATCGGCGACCCACCCTCTCCGTCCCCCCCATGCATAAAAGGAGAAGACGGGGAGAAATCCCTTCGGGCTGCGTCAAATTTTGCTCACACATACTACCTCACCCCCCATCCCCCCGACCATTCCATCTCATGCATCACAACATCATCCATATACAACCATTCTCCATTCACCCCTGTCTTCCGTCCTCTCCCGTCCTTCCTCAACAGACATTCCCCTCTTCCCCAAAGCCCCCTTCACCCCATCCATCCACCTCATCCTAGGACGTCCCCTCATGTTCACTCCCTCCACATCTGTCTTCCATACCTCTTTTACTAGTCTTTCTTCACTCATTCTTTCCATGTGTCCAAACCATCCTAATACTCTTTCATCAACCCTATCTCCCAACTCCCTTTCCACCCCCGTTCTTCTCCTCACCTCCTCATTTCTCACTCTATCTAGCCTAGTAACCCCCATCATACTTCTCAAATAATAAACGAACAAACAAATAATAACACACAAATAAACAAATAATATTGAATAAATGGCAGTCATTACAGCACCTTGCTTAGATGTTTATCTAAACGAATCTTAAAACTTCGAACCGAACTACATTGCACTGCCACTGCAGGAAGTTTATTCCATTCATTAACTACACGGTTGGCGAAGTTCTCTCTACCCACTTCCAAATTAAATCTATTTCCTGACAGTTTAAAACCATTATTTCTTATCGGATTCTCATTCAGTGTAAAATTTTTGTCACTTTTGATGTCATTAGTCTTTAGAATCTTAAAGACCTGTATCAAGTCACCTCTGAGTCTACGCTTTTTTAGGGAAAGCAGATTCATATATTTTAGTCGATATCCGTATGATTTATTTTTGATATTTGGAATCAGTTTTATGGCACGTCGCTGTACTTTTTCCAATCTGTCAATATCTTTTATGAGATTCGGTGACCATACGGAAACAGCATATTCCAATTGTGGACAAACTAACGACTTATATAGCTTGTTAATGAAAGATGGAGTTTTGAAGTCAAAGGATTGCGCAATCAGTCCTAGAATCTTATTTTCTTTTTCAGAGGCTGAAATACACTACTTAGATGATTTGAGATCGTTACTGATAATTACCCCGAGATCCTTCTCACTATCCACTTTTGTTAACGAATTTCCAAATAACATGTAATTGTACTTACTTTTATTTTTACCGATGTGCAAAACCTTGCATTTACTTGTGTTAAATTTCATTAGCCACTTTTCAGACCATTGCTGTAATTTATCTAAATCTTCTTGAATATCTAATTGATTTAAGTGATCACTTGCCATTCCGCACAATTTTGTATCATCAACAAATTTGGAGACAATAGATTTTAGTCCGTGGTCTATATCTTTTATATATACTACGAAGAGTTAAGGATGTACATGTGCTAAGGGGAGAGGGTGGGGGAATATCAGATCATTTTTTGGTGGAAGGTAAGCTGAGAGTGGAGGATAGATGGAGAAAGAGGAAAGGGACAAAATGTAGAGAGGTTCTTAGAGTGAACTCCTTGAATGAAAAGGAAAAGGAGGAGGAGTACGAAAAGAAGCTGAAGGAGGAGTGGGAGGGAGTAAAGGATGGAGCAGAGATGGGTGTGGAGGAGGAATGGGGATGGTTCAAGGAGGGAGTCTTAAAGTGTGCAAGGATGGTGTGTGGAACAAGAAGGACAGGGGGAAATAGAAGAAAGGGTAGTGAATGGTGGGATGAGGAAACAAAGAAGGTTGTAGAAGAGAAGAAGCGAGCATTCACAGATTGGTTACAAAAGAGGACGAGGGAGTCATATGAGACGTACAAAGAAAAGAAAAGAGAAGTAAAGCAAAAGGTAAAGGAGGCAAAGAGGAGAGCAGATGTGAAATGGGGTAGGAGTATGACAGAAAATTTTGAAAGTAATAAAAAGATGTTTTGGAAAGAAATTAAGAGAGGAAGAGGAGGCGAATCAAGTAGGGAAGAAAAGGTAAAAGGTACAGATGGAGAGATGATAATGGAAGAGATGGCAGTAAGGGGAAGATGGGCAGAATATTTTAGGGAGTTGCTAAATGTGAAGGAGGATAGGGAAGGAAAGATAGCTGCAGTGGGAAATGCGAAGAAAATGAGAGTGATGAGTGAGGAGAATGGAGGAGAAATAGGGAAGGATGAGGTGAAGGCAGTTGTAAAGATGATGAAAGCAGGTAAGGCACCTGGTCTGGATGGATGCCATGCAGAATGTCTGAAAAAGGGAGGTTCAGTGATGGTGGACTGGTTGGTGAGGTTATTTAATGTTTGCTGGAGAGAGGGTAGAGTACCGGAGGACTGGAGAAGTGCCTGTATAGTTCCTCTTTACAAGGGAAAAGGGGACAAGTGTGAATGTAGTATTTTCAGAGGGATTAGCCTGTTAAGTGTAGTAGGGAAGGCTTATGGGAGGATCTTAATTGAGAGGATTAGGAGAGGAACAGAAGGAGTAATTGGTGAGGAACAGTGTGGTTTTAGGACAGGTAGAGGTTGTGTAGATCAGATCTTTGTGGTAAGACAGATATGTGAGAAAGCTATAGGAAAGGGGAAGGATGTATTTTGGGCTTTTATGGATCTGGAAAAGGCTTATGATAGGGTAGACAGAAAGGCACTGTGGGAGGTTATGCAGATTTATGGGATAGGAGGAAAGCTTTTGGGAGCTGTCAAGAGTTTTTATGAGAGTAGTAGAGCTTGTGTCACGATTAGAAATGGAGAGAGTGAGTGGTTTGAAGTAAAGGTGGGACTTCGTCAAGGATGCGTTATGTCGCCCTGGCTGTTCAACTTATACATGGATGGAGTGGTGCGAGAGGTGAATGCTAGGGTAGTGGGTCAGGGATTGGAGATGGTTAAAGAAAATGGAGAAAAGTGGGAGGTGAGCCAGCTGTTGTTTGCGGACGACACTGCGCTTGTGGCAGGGTCAGAGGAGGGATTGAGGAAGCTGGTGGCAGAGTTTGGGAGAGTATGTGATAGAAGAAAGCTAAAGATAAATGTGGGTAAAAGTAAGGTGATGAGATGTACAAGGGGTGAAAGTGGCAGTAGACTGGAAGTGAACATTAAGGGAGAGCGACTGGAGGAAGTGGATAGTTTTAGATACTTGGGTGCAAGTGTAGCAGGAAAAGGTGGAGTGAAGGTGGAGGTAGAATGTAGATTGAGAGAAGCGAGTAAATGCCTTGGTGGATTAAAGAGTGTAATGAGGAATAGACATTTGGGAATGGATGCGAAGAGGAGACTGTATGAAGGAGTGATTGTGCCAACAGCACTGTATGGGGCAGAAACGTGGAACATAAGAGAAGAAGAGAGAAGGAGTTTGAATGTGTTTGAGATGAGGTGTCTGAGAAGTATGGTGGGGGTTACTAGGCTGGATAGAGTGAGAAATGAGGAGGTGAGGAGGAGAACAGGGGTGAAAAAGGATTTGGGAGATAGGGTTGATGAAAGAATATTAGGATGGTTTGGACACATGGAAAGAATGAGTGAAGAAAGACTAGTAAAAGAGGTATGGAAGGCAGATGTGGAGGGAGTGAACATGAGGGGACGTCCTAGGATGAGGTGGATGGATGGGGTGAAGGGGCTTTGGGGAAGAGGGGAATGTCTGTTGAGGAAGGAAGGGAGAGGACGGAAGACAGAGGTGAGTGGAGAATGGTTGTATATGGATGATGTTGTGATTGCATGAGGAGGAATGGGCGGGGGGGTGGGGGTGGGGTAGTATGCGTGAGTAAATTTTGACGCAGCCCGAAGGGATTTCTCCCCGTCCTCTCCTTATATGCAAGGGGGGACGGAGAGGGGGGGTCGCCGATTAAATGAAGCGGCCTTGCTGTGGATGTGCTGTGTCTTGCGACACTGCTTCTGACCCAGGGCGGTGGGCAGGGTGCAGGGATGACCCGTCATCCAGGAGGTGCTCAGATGGGAGGGAGGGTGGGAGGGGTGTGGAGTGTATTTAGGGATGAAATGGGTGGGAGTGTTTTTATGCCTTTCCCTTTTTGGCTACCTCCCTTGTAAGGGGGAAAAAGCCTTGGTATATGTATGTACGAATAGAAGTGGCCCAAGAACGGAACCCTGAGGAACACCACTCGTAAGATTTTTCCATCTAGAAGTTTTTCCATTTAAAACAACTTTCTGTTTTCGATCATTCAACCAATTTTTAGTCCAACTTGATAGACTACCACTTACTCCGTGTGAAGCTAATTTAGTAAGTAGATTTTTGTGGGGGACGGTATCAAAAGCTTTTGCAAAGTCTAAATATATTAAACCTATATTGTTTCTTTTTTCATAACTCGAGATGACTGTGTTGTAGAATTCGAGTTAGTCAGGCAAGAACGTTTCCGTCTGAATCCGTGCTGGCTATCATTCATCAAACATTTGCTTTCTAAATGATGTTCGATAGCATCTCTGATGATATTTTCCATCCTTTTTGCTACGATTGAAGTCAAGCTTATAGGCCTGTAGTTATTTGGTTTCTTTTTGTCTCCTTTTTTGAATATGGGAGTAACGTTAGCTAGCTTTCATTCTTTTGGGACACCTCCGGATATGATGAATTTTTTTTTTTAAATAATTTCTAATGGAACAACAATCTCATTTTTCATTTTCTTTAAGATTCTTGGATGCCAACCGCCAGGCCCTGGTGTTTTTATTAATTTTGAGTTTCT
>NC_134781.1:36341145-36343645 GCF_046742065.1 Oratosquilla oratoria | reverse complement strand
AAGTCCTAGATTGTCCACATCGTAAGTGGAAGGCAAAGCGCAGCGGGCAACCCCCCCTCGGCCTTGCCGGATGACGTATATTTTGTTTACAAACACTCTGTCTTCCAATCAGATAGGTGGAACTTCCATTACTTCGACTTCATGGATTGTGTTTGGGAGAATTGTTTCTGCTTCCTGCTGCAGATGCAAGTCCTGGGATTTGGTTGCACATGTGTGTCCTTGCACGGGGGTGGAGGTGGTGGGGTCGACCGCCGAGAGCGTCAGACTGATCTGAGATAAGACAAAACAAGAGACTCATGGTGGAAAAGGGTCTGAACCCTGACAGGGACAAAGGGAAAAACTCTGGGGCCAAATTGTGCAATTAACGTACGTGTTGGGGATCTCGGATTTATCAATTTATTTTGTTTTATTTTAGTTTTTATTTATCTATTTATTTATTTGTTTATCTATTTATTTATTTATTTACTTTTACAAATTCTTTTGCTATAATGGTTTTAACCATTTTAACTGTTTTAAACGTTTGAACCCAAATGTCATAACCATGTTTCCAACAGTGGATAGCTTTGTTGGTTTTGTTCTGGTGACCGCCAGACGATTCTATTCAACTAAAAAGAATAAGATTACCTGAAAGAAAAAATATGAACGTAGTAGCACTGTTTAAGAAGGAACATGTCTTGGGGCACCTCTGGCAGCCGTGAGCTAAGTCTTCTTCGTCCGCCAGGGCCCAGGCGCTAGTGCTGGGCAAATACCGCTAATCTCAGTACCGGAATTACCGGTAAACAACAATGCCGTTACCGGAATTACCGGTATTTTACCGGTAAAAGACTCGTGAGGTAGTAGTCGCCTTTATGACTTAAATCTTTAAACAAATTTCATCCTGCTATGGTGTGTAGTCACAACCCCATTGCATATTCTGTATATTGAAATAAAGTAAAAATTTCGATAGCCAGTTCTATTTTGTTTACGATATTGTGTTTATGGAGATATCTGGCAACTCCTCCCACCAATCGGAAGCAAGCTATGATTCTCAACAGTAAACACATGATTTTGAATTTTATAGATATCAGTGCGTTATCAAAGTTAGAGGTAGAAGCATGCCGCCTATCTACAGTATCCAGCCTCCCAGTTTAACTGTCTCTCCTGAAAAATCAATGTTTTTGTCCTTTAATAAGCTATATGTCTGGTTCTATTTTACATATTATTTTGATTATGTCATTGTAAAGGGAAAAAGTCATACTTTAATTGGTGCTACTTTAGTATGCTATCTACCGCGCAAGTGAGTGAAAGGAGGGTGTCTGAGGGTGGGTGTGGTGTATAAACTTTTGTCCGCCTCTGCATGCATGGGTCTATGTTTGGAGGGTGCATGTGGGAGTGGGAGTTTTGTTAATACACACACATACACATATAAAGCTTTGACTAAATTGTAATAAATGTTTTCTTAAAAACTAACCTAAACTGACTAATTTGTAATAGATGTTTTCCTAAAAACTGCTTTTAATGTTCCCTTGTTTTAATACTTATTTCATACAAATTAGCCCAGCACGTGATCCAATGACCAAGGTGAATACTCAAGGATATATTAGATTTCATTGTTAGCATATTTTTTATTTATTTCCTCAATTATCTTTTCATACAAATTAGTTCATATTCTTATTTAGAAACAGAAGCATATTGGCATTTTCATCACTAGCATATATATATATATATATATATATATATATATATACATATATATACATATATATACATATATATACATATATGAGTCTTCATTTGGCGACACGCGGAATTTTTCGATGAAACTTTCACAATTAATATAATTTCGTATGCTGATTACAGAAATAACATTAATTCTATTGAGAAATTGACAAAAATGCAAAAAAAAAAAAAAAAAAAAAGTTTTAATGGTAAAATAATTACCGAGACCTTAGCGGTACATACTTGCTCAATGGTAAAAGTTTAACCAGTAAAATTAGCGGTACAGTGGGCCATCAGTATTGTCACTCAGTACCATCAAGCCGAGACGTGCTTACCGCTCTCTGAGTGTTATGGTATAGCTTATCGGTTAACGGAGCCTTAACGGTAGCAGAATTTTTGCTGGTAAGCTACCGTCAAGGTTGTTACCGATAAAACCCGTAACTATCGGTAGCTGCCCACCACTACCGTCAGTACCGTCACTCAGTACCACCAAGCCGAGACGTGCTTACCGCTCTCCGAGTGTTATGGTATAGCTTATCGGTTAACGGAACCTTAACGGTAGCAGAATTTTTGCCGGTAAGCTACCGTTAAGGTTGTTACCGATAAAACCGGTAACTTTACCGGTAGCTGCCCACCACTACCAGGCGCCAAGAAGACCAGTGTCTTCCGTAGTAGCGGGGGAGGAAGTGCGTGCGGGCATGCATGTGACCTTCTCCCAACTTACAACTCGCCGTCATACGTTGTTTGCTGGCCGCTAGTGATGCAAGCCCATCTTATTTATTTGTCTATTTAAATATTAATT
>NC_134781.1:36328645-36336145 GCF_046742065.1 Oratosquilla oratoria | reverse complement strand
ATCGATTCCAATAATGGTCCCCCTCGATTTAGGGAGTCCGGATTGCGAGGGCGTCTCTCGGAAGGGGCAAGAAAACCTGAATGAGAGAACGCCTACGCAGTCACCACATGCCTCCCGCGCGCCCTCCAGCCAACTCAGGTCCAGCAGGTGAGGGAGTGTTGCCGTATGAGGGGTACGGGATTTCTTATCAAAATTCAGCATAAAGTTATACATCTCGATTTACCTGCCTTGTCCTCTGTTAGGTGGGTGGCAGAAGTGTCTGGACGTTGCCTTGGTTCCCCAGCTGCAGCAAGAGTAACAGAAACTAGGTGGCAACTTCCATATATGGACATTATCGTGAAGAATCCAATTGCAAAATCGAAAACTCTTGGGAAGATGATGATGATGATGATGATAGGAGAGGACGGATGTGAAGAAAGGAGGAGGAGGAAGCCAGGGAGCTCGAACCGACCCTTAGATGTGTTTTTTAGTTGGTGGTGGTGGCAGCGTGTCGTATGTTTATCCCGTGTTTGTGTCTACGGGAGAAGACGTAGGGCTCTCCGGGAGGTTAAAGCCTAATTGCGTCGAAGGAAATTTCAGCGCGTCCGGTTAACGTGCTTCTCCGCGTTCTTTGGACGTCCCCTACATGCGCCTCCGTGACCTTCCATCCCCTCCCAGTGTTTCCCCGCCTCGACTAAGTGATCCAAACTGTCAGTGTCAAAACCGCGCGACTTTACGTCAAATCGGTGTGTTTTCGTTGCGAAAGAGTGAGGTGGCGTTGTTCGATTAATACCTTTAACGGTGCCAGTGGCCAGCAAGATCTTGGAAGAGCTGTTCGCCTTCCAAGAGCAGAGGCGGCAGCTGCTGGCCCGAAGGGGCGGAGAGTGCAGTGACCCACCCACCTGTAGCAGCATCCTTGCGATCACCCATCTGCAGGGCGAAGAGGAACATCATGAAGAAGTTTACGAGCATGACCTTTTGAAGTCCATGCTTACTGAGCCAAAAGATCATCGTTTATGTATCCTTTAGTTGTGCGTTGATTTAAAGGTAGTCACCATATATTTTCTCAAAGACAGTTCAACCTCGTTTTAGAATATCAAACCACATGAATAATAAGTTCTGAGTTTTTAGTAATTATTGTGGGTATCTATGATCTGCTTGGTGTTCTTAAGACCGTCTCAGATTGCTTGAAAACAGCTTAATGAACACGCAACACCCAGTCACATACACACCACAGGAGTCAAACATAATCACACGAATGACTCGTATTGCCCGTGTTCCAGTGACACTCATGACCCGGGTTGGGACACACATGTCCTCTTGGTGACACGTGAGTCAAGTGGACACAACGTCTTGACCCACGTGGGAAACGAGTTCCGTAAGCAGAGTATAACCCGTTGAAGAGAGCTCCCCTGCGAAGCTCTAGGGGGGGGGGAGGGAAGGAAGATGGGATGTGGCTTCTGTGGATGGAGCGAGTTGGACTGGCCGAGAACCCACCCGCATAGGACCGAGGAGGAGGAGGAGGAGGAAGAAGAGGAGGAGGAGGAGGACAGAAGTGATCGTGGACCAGGAGCTGGGCTGCTGGGTGTTGCTATTTCAGTTGTAGCCGTCAGCTGAGCTAACAACAGCTACGGTCCCTGAGGAGTAGGAGGAGTAGGAGGAGGGAGGCAACGAAAGTTGTCAGTTATTGATGGAAGGTTGTGTTGCAAAAACACAGGCCTGTCACTGTTTAAGTGAAACGCACGCACGCACGCACGCACGCACAACACACACACACACACACACACACACACACACACACACACACACACACACACACACACACACACACACACACACACACACACACACACACACACACAAAATTTAGATACTGCGTAGCTCCCCTTTCCGTAAGATATAACTAGGTACAACTAGGTAAATACACACACACACACACACACACACACAAACACACACAAACACACACACACACACACACACACACACACACACACACACACACACACACACACACACACACATACACACACACACACACACACACACACACACACACACACACACACACACACATACGCGCGCACACACACACACACACACACACACACACACACACACACACACACACACACACATACGCGCGCACACACACACACACACACACACACACACACACACACACACACACACACACACACACACACACACACACACACACACACACACACACACACACACACACACACACACACTACGGTGCCACTACGGAGGTCCGGGTTCGACTCTCGCCCGGGGCTGAAATAATATCAGTATCGCAGCGCTGAGGGGTGTTACTCCAACTCTCGTGGGCGGGGAGTTGGGGGTGTGTGTGTGTGCAAGGTCATAGCATTACCCATAGATCGGACCTACGAGCTCTGAGCTCTCTTCCAGGAGGGAAATAGCTGTCGATCACGAGTCTAACACGTGATCCAAAGACCAAGTGAATACACACACACACACACGGGATACCACGAGCATAGCTCCCTTTTCCGTAAAATACAACTAGGTAAATACACACGACTCGGTGGCGCGGTTGGTAGAGTTCCCGATTGTCACTACGGCGGTCCGGATTCGAATCCTGCCCAATGCTGAAATAATTTCAGTATCGCTGCGCTTCGAGTCGTTATTCTAACTCTCGTGGGCGGGGAGTTAGGGGTGTGTATGCGTGTAAGGTCACAGCATTACCCATAGATCGGTCATACGAGCTCTGAGATCTCTTCCGGGAGGGAAATAGCTGTCGTTCACGAGTCCAACACGTGATCCAAAGACCAATGTGAATACACACACACAGATGATACCAAATTGTTGAGGAAGGTAAAAACCGAAACGGATTGCAAATCACTACAGGGAGACCTGAACAAGGTTTGGAAATGGTGTCCGAAATGGGAAGTGGACTTCAGCATTAATAAGTGTAGCATATTGGAGTTCGGGAAAAATTGAAAATAGAATATCAGGACAGTAGAAAATTGGAGCTAAGGAGATAAAGAATGTGGGATCTGAAAAAGATCTGTGAGTAATTATCTCAAAAGACTTGTTCCCTGATAAACAAATAAAAAAATTTATTGGAGAATCCTATAACTTACTAAGATCAATAAAAGTGGCATTTACACCTTTGGACGAAGAAATTATTTAAAAAAATTAGTCACACTAATAAGGCCTAGTGTATACGCCTCCAATAAAACAACATCTCCTTTCACAAACCCCCTTACAGTCCCGACCACCTGTCCCTATAGAGGAACTCAAACTGGTCGACGGAGTCATAAGGAGAACCACTAACACCAGAGAGGTTACTGTTATCCCCAGAGCCCTTGTCCCCAAGGTCCTACACATATTGCACGACAGTGCAATGGGAGGCCACTCAGGCAGAGATAAGACACTAAACACTGCTAGGCACACATATTACTGGCCTAACATGAAAAGAGATATAACCACACACATAGATTCTTGTATAACTTGTAACCAATTCAGAGGCCCTGACCCGAAACAAATCAACATTAAAGACATCCCACTCCCTGCTGAGCCATGGGAAACACTTGGCATTGACCTACTGAAAATGCCAACGAGCCATCAAGGTTCCAACTATGTACTCACAGCAGTAGAATATTTCTCTAAATACACAATCTTAATACCACTCCAAGACAAAACAGCAGAGACTGTAGCCAAAGCCCTAGTTAACAATATCTTTTGTAGATACAACATACCACACACAATGTTATCTGACAATGGATCAGAATTTAAAAACGAGGTGATGCGCGAAATAGCACACCTCTACAACATTGACCAAACATTTGCCACTGCATACCACCCACAGGGAAATGGTCTGACTGAGCGAACAAATCGCAAGGTCCTAGAGGTTCTCAGACCCTTGGTCAACGACCTCATGGACAGTTGGGAAGATTGGCTACCACAGGTACAAGCCAGTATCAATAGCACAGTCAATTCCGCAACAAAAGATGTCCCCACATGAGATCATTTTCGGCCAACCAATGCGCCTACCCTACCAAATATTCAACCAACCACCCCCACCCTTATACAACCTAGATAACCTCACACACTGCATCAAAAGAGGTATGCAAACCATTTACAAACAAGTTAGAGCAAACTTGAAAGAAGCCCAGGAAAAGACAAAGACAAAACAACACAAACGCTCAATCCCACTTGACATAACGCTTGGTGACACTGTCATGGTCAAAGACTCAACCAGGACTAACAAACTCAGACCCAAGTTCTTAGGTCCCTTCACAGTCACAAGCTCACTCCCTAACAATGTTTTTCTACTAACAGATCCTTCCGATCACACAACCGTGACCATACATGGAGAGAAGCTGAGAAAGGTCAAACTCAACCTCGACCCAATCCCACTTCCCATCAACAACCCACCTACCACGACCACACATAACTCACCCAAACGCAAGTCTCATCGCATGACTCTGCGTCGACGCAACTAAACATGCACTCTAGCTCTCGCCCCTGAAGATGCAGGACGTCATGTATCTATCAGTGGAGGTTAAAATGGCCCATTTCCAATAAGAACTCCTTTCCGCATATCTAATGAAACTTCTCCACTTCCTTCCGACCAATATAACCTTAGCGAGAGTCAGATAAACATATCCTCATTCACTGAGACATAACCTTCATCCTCCAAAATGAAATACATCATTAATTACCCACCTTAAACATCAACTATCTTTCAAAAAATTATTCTTAGCAACATACCTATGGACTCGATCAAAAGATTCTCCCTTTCGGAAATCTACCCCTACTCCCTCCCCTACCTAAGATCCCCGATACCATCCTCCCAAGTAATATAGACATGGTACACCTACTGAATAAATCGACTACTCTTGACATGGACTCACTTGACCTACACTACAAGGTACTGCCATATACCTCCACAGCCCTTTCACTCTTAATCATTCTCTTTATACTGGTAATATTGACCAAATTCTGTTGCACGAAGTAAAAACTTCCAAAAGCTTTCAACCCCCATTCCCGAATTACTGTAAACCTAGATTAAGTTTATTCTTGTGTCTCACCCAATATCTTAAATAACATAATAATTCTTACGAGAAACTATATACATACTATGAAATAAAACAAGTGCGATGTGACACACCAAACTGACCATAGAACAGTGTTTAGAAAATGACACTCCCTACAGTGATAGTGTTAAACACACGAACGCCATAACATTTAGAAAGTGATTTCAACAGTGTTATCAAATATATAGTGAAACCTTTCATATGATATTTAATATAACATGTAATCTGGTGAGACACAACGTTACACTTCTGAGACACAACATCGCTACCCTTATTTACAGTTCATGATCCCCCTTGGGACCTCAGATTCACTTCAGCAACAACCCCCCATCCCCACATATAATCACCCAGGATTTTGTGTCTCTGAACCTTTTCTCGATGTATTACCCATATGAATACTTTTGTAAACCATGTAACCTAAGTGCCGGGAGCCACCTAACCCCAGGGGGAGAGCGATATGTATACGCCTCATATACATGACGAGTAATATCGCCCAGTCATATAACCCACTTCCTCACTCACTAACTCACTGTCCACCACAAGCATCAAACGCTGACCTAAGCACTCCCCTCAAACTAGCCGACTCAACATTACATGCTCATGTGAACAGCACTGTCGACCACCAAACCACACACACACACAGACGAACACACGCGATCAATCTAGTAGCCACCCAGTACTGACATATGATATTACGTATACTGACGGTCCTCCCCTGGATATATAATTAACATGTATGGTAGTAGAGATCAATACGTAATTAATGCAGTTGCCCCACCCATGTGAGACAACAAAATAATAAGAGATAAATGTTAAGATCACGATTAAAGGCAACTCAAGAACTTGTCCATTCAGCACTTCCGTTGAAGAAAAAGTAGATGCACCAGAGAGCAGACAGTCGGTTCTGGTGACGTGCCTTAGTTACACTAGACTGGAATATGCGGCGACATTATGGTTACCCAGTACCAAAAAGAATATAAAGAAGTTTGAAAGAATCCAGAGAGCAACCACAAAAATGGCTCCAACACATTCAAACTTGTCATATGAAGAGAGACTGACTAAATTGGAGTCATCGACTTTGGAGCAAAGAAGAGAGAGGTGACATTATACAATCATGAAGGGCACAGAAATATTCGGTAGAGAGGACTTGTTAAATTGGGACAAGAGAAACTCAAGAGGACATGGAAAGAAACTCAAAAAAGATAGTTATAGAAAAGATATGAAGAACATTTTTCCTCATAGAGTGGTAGACACTTGGAACAAATTGTACGAAACAATTGTGTGTGCAAAAACCATACACGATTTTAAGAGCAAACTAGACACTGCGAGATACAAAGGCGGGACACCATGAGCGTAGCTCCCCTTCCCGTAAGATACAACTAGGTACAACTAGGTAAATACACACACACACTGTTACGACGAGGGAGCCCAAGTGTCAGCTCACTTCTAGTTGTCAACTTTGGACTTAGTTACACGGTCTGTATCCAGATAAAACTGTATGGCGAGAAGTAAAAAGGTAACAAAGACAGAATATTCCAGAAAGGAATATTAAAATTAAAGTAACTAAGTATAATAAGAGAACAAAATGATACAGGTGTAATACAATAACACATAGAGAATGGCAACTATAGTCAATTAGACCAAAAAGTAAATATATAACATACGAATACAAGAGAAATAAGGGAATCAGACAATAAGAATGTAAAACAAATAAGAATGACCCTTATAGACACGAAAGGGTGTGAAATGGACAATTGGTAATTTCTAAGAATCTTCTCATAAGACTAAGATAATCAAAGATATATGTTATCAATGACAGAGAGGTAAAATGGCAATTTCAAAGAGTCTTCTCATGAGACTAAGACAATCAAAGATATGTGTCTATGAGAGACGGAATAGGGAAAATGCGAATAAAAATGGTAAGTGCGGACTATTTATAGTCGCTGACCCGGATCTGACATACGTCAGAATCTGCACGATGGGAGGAAGAGGAGGCTGAAACTACCTCTTTCGAGCTACGCACTTCGAGACAGGTGCCGGCAACTTGCCTAGTTTGAGCGCTGGTTGAGCGCTTGAATTGCCTTGTTTGAGACGAGTGCCCCGAAAGACAGGAGACGGCAAAGCATCTCCCAACTGCGTTTTTTGACATATCCGGGATGTAACAATACTTCTAATAGGCCCTTATGTCGGTCAGAATTATCACACACTTTAAATGCGCAGATACAAATTGCATGTGTTATACAAATAAAGTATTTTACATTATAATTCACTGGTGCAGCTTGCACTTACAAACATACAAATACAATAAGAAATGTACATGAGAAAAATACATACAAAATAATGACGCAATAATTATTGCGTTACAACATACACAAACACACACACACACACACACACACACACACACACACACACACACACACACACACACACACAC
>NC_134781.1:36311145-36316145 GCF_046742065.1 Oratosquilla oratoria | reverse complement strand
GGGAAATGCAAGGTAAGCAAGAAGGGGGAGTCTCGCTATGTTGCAAGCATGTGGATCACGTGCGTGGTGGGTGATGGTTACATTGGTTACAGTAGAGCTTGTGTCAGGATTAGAAATGGAGAGAGTAAGTGGTTTGAGGTAAAGGTGGGACTTCGTCAAGGATGCGTTATATCGCCCTGGCTGTTCAGCTTATACATGGATGGGGTAGTGCGAGAGGTAAATGCAAGGGTAGTGGGTCAGGGATTGGAGATGATTAAAGAAAATGGAGAAAAGTGGGAGGTGACCCAGTTGTTGTTTGCTGATGACACTGCGCTTGTAGTAGGATCAGAGGAGGGATTGAGGAAGTTAGTGACAGAGTTTGAGAAGGTGTGTGAAAGAAGGAAGCTGAAGATAAATGTGGACAAAAGTAAGGTGATGAGATGTACAAGGGGTGAAAGTGGCAGTAATCTGGAAGTGAGCATTAAAGGAGAGCGACTGGAGGAAGTGGATAGTTTTAGATACTTGGGTGCAAATGTGGCAGGAAAAGGTTGAGTGAAGGTGGAGGTAGAATGTAGATTGAGAGAAGCGAGTAAATGCCTTGGTGGATTAAAAAGTGTAATGAGGAATAGACATTTGGGAATGGATGCTAAGAGGAGACTATATGAAGGAGTGATTGTGCCAACAGCACTGTATGGAGCAGAAACATGGAACATAAGAGAGGAAGAGAGAAGGAGTTTGAATATGTTTGAGATGAGGTGTCTGAGAAGTATGATGGGGGTTACTAGGCTAGATAGAGTGAGAAATGGGGAGGTGAGGAGGAGAACAGGGGTGGAAAGGGGGTTGGGAGATGGGGTTGATGAAAGAGTATTAGGATGGTTTGGACACATGGAAAGAATGAGTGAAGAAAGACTAGTAAAAGAGGTATGGAAGGCAGATGTGGACATAAAGGGACGTCCTAGGATGAGGTGGATGGATGGGGTGAAGGGGGCTTTGGGGAAGAGGGGAATGTCTGTTGAGGAAGGACGGGAGAGGACAGAAGACAGGGGTGAATGGAGAATGGTTGTATATGGATGATGTTGTGATGCATGAGGTGGAATGGGCGAGGGAATGGGGGTGAGGTAGTATGTGTGAGCAAATTTTGACGCAGCCTGAAGGGATTTCTCCCCGTCTTCTCCTTTATGCATGGGGGGACGGAGAGGGGGGTCGCCGATTTAATGAAGCGGCCTTGCTGTGGATGTGCTGTGTCTTGCGACACTACTTCTGACCCAGGGCAGTGGACAAGGTGCAGGGATGACGCGTCATCCAGGAGGTGCCAAGATGAGAGGGAGGGTGGAGGGGTGTGGAATGTATTCAGGGATGGAATGGGTGGGAATGATTTTATGTCTTTTCCTTTTTGGCTACCTCCCTTGTAAGGGGGAAAAAGCCTTGGTGTATGAATGTATGTGATTATTGTTATTATCATTATTATGATTATTATTATCATTATGATTATTATTATTATTATTATTATTATTATCATTATTATTATTATTATTATCATTATTATTATTATTATTATTATTATTATTATTATTATTATTATTATTATTATTATTATTATTATTATTATTATTATTATTATTATCATTATTATTATTATTATTACTATTATTATTATTATTATTATTATTACTATTATTATCATTATCCTTATTATTATCATTATTATTATTATTACTATTATGAGTATTATTATCATTATTAATTGTTATTATCATTATTATTATTATTATTATTATTATTATTATTATTATTATTATTATCATTATTATTATTATTATTATTATTTCATTCTGATTAATACTATTTTACATATCTCCTCAACTGATGCAAAGAAATTGATATAAGAAAATTATTAAAAATATAAATCATTATCGTCTCTCTAAGAGGGGAAACATGTTTTTCTTCATAAGCGAACCTTATAATTTTTTTTCCTTCTTTTTGTTTTGTCTTTTTTGCAAGGGTTTTGACGGATGCCTATGGTTTCCGATTTCTGTCTACCTGTCAAAGAGTACCATGAGCTGATTTGACAACTGTCTGTTCGTGCCATTCAGTTGGCGTGGCACTTGATCAGTACCACACCAACTGAATGAAATTCTTCGTCTCTGCCCGAAATCTAAGGAATATGCACGACTAATTTCATATATTTTTCCCCCCAACAAAACACCCTTGGATTAATTTCTAGATTCATCTCTAGTGTGGCGTGGAGTGACTGTATTTCTGGTTGCATTTCAAATAAGTCAAACATTTCCTCTATTTTGTCAATACAAATATCGGTTTATTAGAATAACAGTGATACAGAGGTACTGTACACTGGCAATATACAAATTGTGCTAATTTTAGGAATATTCTAATTTGAGAGAATAATATGCATAGAGGTGTTAGGTGCTTAAGTCCATAATTTTTAGTGCCTGTCACTGAGAAAGACAACTTACAGTAATAGTGATGGTTGGGGAGGACAAATGAAGCGGATGTAAGGTAAAAGGAAAACGTAGCTGTGAGTGAGACAAGACCTAGGGGAGTTTTGATCGAGTGAAGGGTTGATTTTCATGCGGAGTCAGCACTTTGTCCCCGAGTGAGTGAGTGCGTTAAGTCAAATAAGTTTCTTGACATTTTCTGGTTTGCGGTTTTGGTTTTTGGATTGCTGAGATGGGAAGGGAGGGTAGGAAGGGTGGTGGAGGAGAGTGAAATGGATGGGAATCAACGTTCTCTCTAAGCTGTGGGCATGTGCGCGTGCACATATATTTTACGGCTAGCTCACATAAAGAAAAAATGTGCGCACACAAGGTTTTCAAATTATATTAAAATCCATTCAGTAAAGAAGATCCGCCCAAACATCAACTCATAAATTCTCTAAAGATTTGGTAACTTGCCAACCGTCAAACCATTTTTTTTTCTCTTCTAACTCTAGCGCTTCCATTGCAAACGAAATGACTTTGCCCCCTGGCTGGAGTGTAGAAATCGTTTGAAAACGCTTATAAACGATTTCCCCACTCCAGCAAGGCGCGGCGTTTATTGTTGGTTCAGCTATTGAAATGCTATGTTGTTCGCTGATTAGTGTAAATTTGTAAATTTGCAAAATAAATAAAAAGTATTTCTTAGCGAACTGCTAGCAGCTTTAAAAAGGAATGGCTAGATGAAATAGTGAAAACTGCTACGCCAAAAGCTCATGATTTGATAAATATTCAGCTACATGAAATATTTACTTACGACGCTTCAGCTGGAGTTGTTCGTATTTATTGTCGCGATGTAAAGCTTTCTGGGGATTTTTCTAATGGAAAGAAGTTTGAGACCACTTGGAAGTTGGACATTTTGAATCGCCATTTGACAAGTAAAATACATTTAAATGGTGTACATTAACTTAGGCAACAAAATCGTTCATTGCCAGCCACGGGAGTACTGGTTATACTACTGGAAAGTTTAGGTGATGGAAAGCGAAAACGGTCAAATCCAGAGCAGATTAAAGTTCTTGTTGACAGTGTCTTATTAGCTGTTAAGATGAATAACTCGTTACTGTCAGGTCAGCATATCAATGAGCATATGGAAAAGTATGTTGAACTTCCATACAGCCGGGGAAGCAAAAATTATGCGTCTGAATTTCTGGAAACAATCAATTTAATTGTTGAAAATGATATGCTTAGGCAACTTGCATCTGCAAATTCTTACACCTTAACCATTGATGAGAGCACTGATATAACTGTTAATAAATGTCTCATTCTGTACTTCAAGTTCAGTCCCAAAGATTGTAATGAATATAAATCATGTTTTGGTGGAATAATTAAATTGCAGGATTGTGATCCCTCCTCCATTGTGTTAGCTATTAAACAGTTTTATCAAGAAAAGAAACTTGATCTCCGAAAAATGGTGATGTTTACCTCTGATGGAGCCTCAGTGATGTTGCTGCAAAACTTGAATTAGAAGTTCCACATCTTGTACAGCAATGCTGTGTGGCTCACCGTGAAAAGAGCTGAATTAAAAAAATTATTAAGGTGTCTGAAAATGAATTTATTGCCTTCAGACCCCTCAGTGAAGTGCGGGGGCTATCCAGACATTTTGCAATTATAAGAAACTATAAAGGACTGATTACATATTTTGAAGAAGACAGATCAAATGATCCCGTGGTTAATTATTGTCACAATGAATTAACTAATGTGACATTCAAGGTGGATCTTCATGGTTTAAGTGATATCTTTGAGGCAATGGCCTCTCTATGCAAAATCTTACAAAGGAGTATCTCAACATCACTAGACAGCCATAATTTTGCCAGAGGGAAGATCAACAAAATCAGGAATCAGTATTTAGAAGGTGATGCTTGCTGGAGTGAGAGGGTAAATGCTTTACTTAAACAAGAAGAGGCTGAGGTAGTAGATGCTAGGCCCCTGTTGAATCTTAATAATCTTTTATGTGCCCATTTAGAAGACCGATTCCCTGAGAATGAGGTACAAGAATGGGCAGTGTCTGATGTCTTCTCTGTCTCACATTGCGATTTCTCATTTGGTAGTGAAAAGGTTAATTCCCGTTGTCTTAAATATGATGATTTTCTGGCTGATACTCCAGAAATAATTCATCAGTTTAATGATCTCGAATTTTCTATACATGAAAAATTAAATAAAAAAAATGTATAAAATTTTACACAAATGGTTGTATTTGCTCTTCAATATGAACGGTTCTGTGATTTGGCAAAGTTGATGGATATTAGAGGAACCTTCCTTGTATCTAGTGCAGACTGTGAGAGAGGGTTTAGTCTAATGAATGAAATAAAAAACAAATATAGAAACTGTTTAGGAAAATGTTATTTGGATATGCTTATAAGAGTGAAAAGATATCTATTATATGGAAATTCAATTAATATAGATAGTGTATATAAAGAGTGGGTGAATGCTAAAGACAGAAGAGAGAAAGAATAAAATTATAATTATACATAAGAGAATTAGTAATAAGCATAATATGAATGTTTAACAAGGTGAGAATGGGCAATGGTC
>NC_134781.1:36278599-36283145 GCF_046742065.1 Oratosquilla oratoria | reverse complement strand
GTTATCGCTCCTTCGGGGTGATGAATCGAGGGAACAGCTCTTTATTCGCGATACCTGCCAGAGGGATGGCATCGGAGCAGATGCGCCGATTCCTGGGTGGCATTTGAATCACTCGCTCCCCTGTCTTCTCCCTGTGGTGGTGTTTGATCCACTCCTCTCTCGTCTAGTCGACTGGTGGATCGTATAGGACTGTGGAGGGGCTTGTCAGGAGATAGTAGTGGTGGAAATGGCGGGGGTCGTTGGACGGAGGGAAGGATGGTATGACGTGGGCTTACATCTCAATTTTCTTCTTTATTTACCCCTGCACTAACGGCAGCATCTGTTATGATTTTCAAGTGTGCATCCTGGGAGCGGCCGCAGCGTATACTCATATATTTCGTTTTTCCCAACACATCATTTCCGTCACTTGATGATACACCAGAGCGGTACTGGGGCTGGAAGCATAACAGGTTCCAGTTGGTTGGCTACACAGCAAGTAAAGAATATACATGTGTTTAGCAACCTTTAAAGTAATCCATATTTAGTATACAAAATGCAAAATGTGCGAAACACCTGTAGTCACTTATGAGCACACTATATCTTGAATCGAAAATGAATGTTGAAGACTTCCTCATGTCCCAGAATTAGCAATGTTCAAAACGTTATTTTTGAAGGACTGAAAAGGGCAGTTTTGTAAGCAGGGATCCTACCTTACAAAATGGAGCTTTTGAGGTATTAAAAAGAGAAATGTTGTAAGAGTTTGGCTCTGGCTGCTAAATATTTTGTTACATAATATTAAAAACTAAATTTTGTGACAGTCATGAATTTATGGACTCAATGTAATGAAACAGATCATGTAATCACACTAAATTCATAATCTGCTATGGTGCATGGTCCTAGTGAGAATGTACCAATAGCTGAAAAAAGTTAAACTCAGTTTTTAGTACACGTACTCAAATCTTATTGTATTAATGAGGCAAATTCTACAATTTCTGCAAGAATTCTTGAACATTGGGTTGTGTTGCTACCTCGAAAACGAGGGTGACGAGATTACCCACTTTTGAGAACTTGTTTTATTCGCGGATTTTATTTGTCTTAAGCCAGAACCTATGTGGAAGGGGTTAAGTGTTAAACTCGTTTAACCCCATGGTTTGTTTACGCAGTTTACTGATTTTGCTCTGGCTAACAACAAAGATTTTATTCAGTTGAAGGGTAGGACTTCATACTAAAGAGGTTGAATTAGGTGGTCGTAGGTTTGTGTGTTTAAGAACTTTTTATTGATAGGTGTTTAAATGTGTAACTCTGCATAAGATGTATCTAGTTCCATTCGGGATAACTAATCCAGATAGTTTCACAATTTTCATTTCCTCCTACCTAGGGATCGATTTGGTATGTTTGAACGTTATTCGTTCACCTTTCTGAACAAAATGGCTCATGACAATGGCGATGTTTACAAAGTGGATGATGTGTCTTTTTCATCTGAATCAGGAAAGCTAGAGCTTAAAAATCAAAAAGTGTTCTGAACCATGGAAGCGCGGTAGTACCTTGTCAGGCATCAGGCAGCCCGGCCGAAGTCCATAACATTGAAGACAGATCGAACAAACGTTACCAGATGTAGGAGTCGAAGGATCTTCCAGGGAAACCATCCATTCATTCATTCATTCGATTGTTCATTCATTCGTTCGCTCCTTCCTTCCTTCATTAATTTGTTCGTTCGCTCATTAATTCGTTCGTTCGTTTGTTCATTTATTGACAGTGACGCTAAAGGAATACAACGTCGAACGACAAAATCACCTTAAAGATGTCACTACACGAAAACTTTCGAAACGACTTAGCATTGCCACTCTGGTGGCATTGACATTCTGCCCCCTCGATGATGACAACAACACAACAGTGACTCGAAGCCCAAAAATGGCAGAACGATGACTCAAAGCGAATGCAATGAGGACGTATCAGCAAGCGATCCAGACGAAAAATGATGGAAGTTTTAGGAGTTGTCGATTTAATAATGAAACAGGAACAGCGTACACATATTGGCAGAGGACAACATATATGATAATGAAGGGTAAATAGAGAGAAGGAAGGAGTGAAAGAAAAAAGACTGGTATGAATTCCGGTAGATGTCAAGCAGGGCTTCAGAAGAATACACGACGGTAGATCCTGTGAGACCGGTGGAGAGGGGCATGACTTGCAGAAGCCTCAACGTCGCCTTTCGACCACACCACTTTAGCTGGAGGCATGACTAATCGTACTGGGACGTGCCTAGCTAACTAAAATGCCCATTGGCTTAGTTACCGTAGGTGTACAGTTTAGGTTGACTAAACGCAGTTGCCATTCGGGCCAGTAAATTTGACCTGCCGGTACCATATATGCTCATCTCTCGAAAGCGTCCCAATTTAAGTCTGTTGGTTAAATCTTTTGCGCTAATATTTGGCTAACTTTGTTGTTACGATCGTTTAAGTGCATGAAATTGCCGGCTATGCGATTTAGGAAGAGGGTTTATTTTGCTGTCCCGATTAAAATAGCAGATTAGAAGTTAGTTCAAGGCTAGGTTAGTCGCAGTCAAGGGGTATAAGATTGTTGTACTCTCTTGGATAAATGAATTGAGTTGATCGCAACGGTTATCTTTTGGTCATATCATCTCTTCAGAAGTGTGAACAATATTTACCACAGTATCAACATCAATCATTTTCACTACTATTCAAGACATGTGTTTCTTCTGTCCGCCGCCAGGCGAATTCATTCAGCTGGAGCAAAGCTGTGTGCAGAAAGGGTCAGTATATGCAGTACCCTAGGATGTTTAGAGTTTGTTCTGCCTAACCATGTATTTTACTGATGTACAGTGGTTAGTTGATGATAGTTAGCCTAGAGTGCCTATGGAATAGGTCATGTTGGTTTGCCCACAATGCCAATGGACTAGATAGATAGATAGATGGATAGATAGATAGATGGATAGATAGATAGATGGATAGATAGATAGACATATAGATAGTCATATAAATAGATATATAGATAGATCAATACATAGCTTGATTGATAGCTAGATGAATAGATAGTAGTTTATTTGATATTTCTGTCACTTTTGCTTATATTAAATTCATTATGACAATGTAGTTACGGAGGGAAATGATCATCTTCCAACCCAGTTATGTTGCGATGGTGTCTATGTGCTGCAAGAGTTAATTATACATACTGCATGCTCAATGGTTAGTGGCATTGATAAGCATGCCAGAGGTCACGGGTTCGAAACCTTTCTATACTTTGTTCATCTGAACGTAGTGGACAATTCTACACGAACCTTTGTAATTTTTATACCTCAGAGTGCAAATTTTTATTTTTTTGGCGGATCTGTGAAATTTGCCAAAATTGTTAATCACCACGTTTAAAACGAACAGACTATATAATATATTAAGGTAGAGGCAAAAATAGATATGAAATATTTGCCTTTTATTATTTTCTGAAGTTCTTCCTCTTAATTCCCGTCATGGGGACTCCTCAAGTGTGAACCTGGAAACGGAGCCGCAATTAAATTCTGGAGTGATTCAGCAGAGTACCCACCGCTGATGAGCATTCTTAGGCGAGTCAAAATTTCACGAAGAACGTCAAGATGCAGAAAGAGTCGAAAAAGAATAGAATTGTCTCATGTTAGCAAAATAAATAAATAAATAAATACATGAATAGATAAATAAAAAAATAAAAAGATAAAATAAAATAAAAACAAGCTGAGGTGTCGGAGGGGTTAAGAGCTGAAGTTAACCACATGGCAAACATGATCAATATTTTAACCGGAGACCATTGACCCGGTTCAAGGTTTAACCCATTCAACTCCGATGACAAGATGTCTTGTCATTTGGTCAAATAAAACAAAAAATCATAAAACACCAAAATTTTTGATCAAACACCAGAAAAATATGACGTCAATCCTCGCTTCGCTCGCAGCGAAGCGAGGATTGACGTCATATTTTTCTGGTGTTTGATCAAACATTTTGGTGTTTTATGATTTTTTGTTTTATTTGACCAAATGACAAGACATCTTGTCATCGGAGTTGAATGGGTTAACCGGGGGGGGGGGGAAGGCATGACACCCTCCACCCCCCCTTAGCTCTGAACCTAGCGACGCTCCTCTTAACGAGACTTTGAGCCCAAGGACGAGAACAAAAGATAACAATTTTCCTCCTCCTCCTCCTACACCTACTCCTCCATATCTCCTCCTCGTTCTCCTCCTCCACCTCTCCTCCTCCTCGTCCTCCTCCTCCTGCTTCTCCTCCCACTCCTTCTCCTTCTCCTCCTCTCCCTCCTGCTTTCATTCTTCCTGTTCCTCTTCATGATTCTCTTTTTTTCTCCCGTTCCTCCTCCTACTCCTTGTCTTCCTCTTGGTTCTTCTCCTCCTTCTCCTCTTCCTCCTCCTCCTCTTTCTTCTCCTGCTCCTTCTTCTCTAGCTCCGGTTCCTGTTCGTGCTCCTGTTCTTCCTTCTGTTCTTCCCCCTCTTTCTCTTCCCCCTCCTCCTCCTCCTCTTTCTCCTCCTCTCCTTCCTCCCCCTCCTCCTCCTTCCCCTCTTCCTCCTCCT
>NC_134781.1:36258599-36266099 GCF_046742065.1 Oratosquilla oratoria | reverse complement strand
TAGCTTTACACGGAATAAGTGGTAGCCTATTAAGTTGGACTAGTAATTGGTTGAATGGTCGAAAACAGAGAGTTGTTTTAATCAGACATTTTTTTTCCAGATAATCAATTTTGTTTAAAATTACCACTCCGCCGCCTTTGTCTGCCTGGGTGATCACGATATTGTCATCTTTATTCAATGTTTGCAGAGCTAATCTAAATCTGTTTGGGATGACATAGTGATTGCAATTGGCTAGGGCTTGATAACATGCTAGAATACCTTGAGTGAAACCTTTGTCGACTTCGTTTTCATACCATCTGTAGTTATTATTTATATTTGTATTGTACCCTTTACCTTTTCCACCTATATTAAATTTAAGTCCAAGACATAGAACAAGTTTTTCATTCTTGGAAAGCTGTCTGTTCTGCTTAAGAAGACTTAACGCAATTCATACGGACATCCAGTTCACAGTTGAACAAGAGAAAGAATGCAAACTGCCCTTTCTAGACACATTAATACACAGAGGTCATAATCATTTAACATTTTCGGCATACAGGAAACCCACCAATAGGGATGATTTTATTCACTTTTTCTCAGCCCACAGTAAAAAAGTTAAAACTGGTGTCCTGATAGGTTTCTTCCTCAGAGCCTATCGTATATGTAACAAAGAGTTCCTTGAAGACGAATTAACATACATTAAAGACACATTCAAAAACTTGAGATACCCAGGAGGCCTAATAAATAAAACAAAACACAAAGCGAAGAAAATCCACGAGAAATCAAACGACCGATCCAACGGACCAAACGTCCAGGCATCCGGACCAATCGTCCATACAATGACGAAAGATCATGTCACGCCACATTTCATAACTGTACCTAATTCTGAAATCACCGAGGATATTGATAGGTATTTATTGAAAAGTGGGATAAAAATTGCTAAGGCTTCCTCTAATAAAATAGGAAAAATGTTTAAAGACCACACTGATAATCACAACAACCTCAGTGTGATTTATCGCATCCCATGTAACGGCTGTCCCCTAGCATACATCGGTGAATCAGGTCGAGGGATTGAAAAAAGACTAAGCGAACATAAAAATTATTTAAGAGCACACAGGACATCTAACTCACTTGTTCGCCACCTCGAACAGTGCAGCAACCTACCTGATTGGGACAAAGTCGAGATCTTACATAAGGGACTACAGAAGAAAATGAGAAAGACGGTGGAAGCTGCTCATATAAATACCCAAATGAACAACAACGATAGAGAAGGATTTATATGCCTTTCCAAAGCAGCTAGTCTCCTAATAATCAACGCTCTGGAAAAGACCTGACACTCGAAGCTTGGCGAGTTCCTCCCACTGCAAGTATAAAATTTGTGATCACGATGTAACATAGCGAGTCCTCTGAAGAAGGTCATAGTGACCGAAACGTTAGGACGTATTCTAAAAGCCCATCTTCATTTACCCTTCCCCACCTATCACTCTCTCATTTGTCTAAAACAATTTCTAAATATATATATATATATATATATATATATATATATATATATATATATATATATATATATATATATTGCTTGAAACCACGAGGAAATCAAAGATCGGAATACTGAACGTTTTCGTCTATTTAAGACATTTTCAAAGTACATAGTATCACAACAAAGTACAGCTATAAATACAATAGTGTAGAAGAATAGGAGAGGTAACTCAGCATAAATACATAGGGATTGTTTTACAAATGAAAAAAAAATAGAAATGAAAAAAAAAATAATAATAATATATAGATCAATAAATAAATAAATTAATAACTAACTAACTAAATAGCTAAAGATAAATAAATAAATAAATAAATAAATAAATAAATAAATAAATGAATAAATAATAACAAGAAAAAAAATAATAAAATAGATGACAATTAACGCAGGTGAAAAAAGATCACACAAGATTGCTAAGCCGGAGCTTTTGGTTGATGACAAAATTATCTAAACATAAATACATAAAGATTGTTTTACAAATAAACAAAAATAGAAATGATAAAAATAAGAATAATAACAAGAATAAATGAATAACATAGATGACAATTGACATAGGTGATAAAAGGTCACACAAGATTTTTAAGGCGGAGCTTTGGGACATTGTCCTACAATTTGATTGATTCATCAATCAAATTGTAGGACAATGGGGATATGTGAAACCAGGTTAGTTGGAGAGGGTATGAAGAAGATACACAATTATTTTCATCTAATTTATAGAGGAATGAACTATGAAAGAAAGTATGGCGTAGCATTTATCCTTGCACCAAGCTTTGCAGAAAGAGTTGGTAAGATATATTATGTTAATGAGAGAATATTGGGTATGACACTTCAATCAAGTGCAAGTAAAGTATCATTAATACAAGTATACGCACCACAACAAGGAAGACCCCAAGAAGAAAAAGAATTGTTTTATCAGAAATTACAGGATACCTTGGACAAAATTGAGGATGTAGACAAGATCGTACTGGGGGACCTGAATGCCCATGTTGGAAATAAGAGAAACAATATAGAAAGTGTGATGGGTGCATTTGGAATAGGTGAGGTGAATGGTGAAGGTGAAAATCTGATAGACTTCTGCATTAGAAACAGCTTGGATATTATGAATACATTTTTTAAGCACAGAGACACCCATAAATGGAGCTGGTACAGGTGGAATTCTGAAAGAGGAGATTATGTAGAGAAGTCAGTGATAGATCTGATCTTAACTAACAACAAAAATATCTTTAGAGATGTGAAAAGTATTCCTTCTGTATCACTAGATTCTGACCACCGCTTGGTTTTAGCAAAAATGAAAATAGAAAAGTTAAAACCATTGAAAAAGCTTGTAAGAGAAAGAATGAAAATAGAAATACTGAAAGAACAAGAAATTGATAAACAATACAGAGAGAAGGTTTATGAAGCTAGACCTGAAGGACATCAAGAAACAGAAGATATAGAGAAAGAGTGGGGGAATATGAAAGAAAAAATTATCCAAATCGCAAGAGAGGTGATAGGAACAAAGCGAGTCAGTGGAGGAAAGAAAAAGAAAACAGTTTGGTGGACAGAAGTCAGAGAAGCTGTTAATAACAAAAATGTTGCTTTCAGAAAGTGGATGAAGAGAAGAAATCCTGAAAACAGAAGAGAATACGAAGCAGCAAGAAATGAAACTGAGAGAGTAAAAACAAGAACTAAGAGAGAGACATGGGAGAGGTTAGGAAAAGAACTGGAAGAGGACATACAGGGCACAAAGAAACTTGTATACAGCATAGCTAAAAGTTACAAAAAGAAAGAAGAAAGTGGGGTGAATACAATTGAAAATAAGGAAGGGAAACTACTCACAGAGGAAGGCGAAGTGGACGAGAGATGGAAGGAATACTTCTCAGAGCTTCTAAATCCAGCAGAAGTGGAGAGACCAACAGATGAAGTTATTCAGAGAACAGAACAAAATAGTATAATAACAACAAATGAAATTAAAGATGCTATTAAAGCTATGAAAAATAGAAAAAGCCCTGGAAGTGATAGTATACCAGTCGAACTACTGAAGGGAAATAAAGATATAGTTAAGTGGCTAACCAGAGTTTTTAACGTTGCCTGGAATGAAGGTAGAGTGCCAGCTGATTGGGGGAAGGCAATTATTTGTAAAAATTTTAAGAAAGGTGATCGCACCGAATGCAGGAACTATAGAGGAGTATCACTGCTATCACAAGTGGGGAAGATATATGAAAGAGTACTAGAGAAGAGATTAAGAATAATAGTTGAGGAAAAACTGGAAGAAGGACAATATGGATTTAGACCCCAGAGAGGAACAACGGATGCAATATTTACACTGAAGATGATAATAGAAAAGAACTGGGAGTGGGACCAACATGTGTACATCGCTTTTGTAGATCTAGAAAAAGCATTTGACAGGTTACCAAGTAATGAAATATGGGATACTTTAGAAGACCCAACATATATGATAGAACCCTCATTA
Source organism: Oratosquilla oratoria (assembly GCF_046742065.1). Lineage (NCBI taxonomy): Eukaryota > Metazoa > Arthropoda > Malacostraca > Stomatopoda > Squillidae > Oratosquilla > Oratosquilla oratoria. The sequence goes on along the minus strand of NC_134781.1, from coordinate 36,262,134 downwards.
ATTAGAGCTATAAAGAGTCTTTACAGAAACAATGTCAGTGCGGTAAGGACCTAGATAAGACGTAACCGAGGGTGTAAGACAGGGTGGTGTGATATCTCCTTTACTGTTTGTGCTGTTCATGGACAGGAGCATGAAGAGGTTGAGACTTGGGGGAGAGGTAACTACATTAGCATATGCAGATGATATTGCGATAATCACAAAGTCTCGTACAAAATTGCAGGATACCCTGAATGCATGGAATGAAGAATTGAAAAAGTCAAGAATGATAATAAATGCAAATAAAACTAAAGTAATGATGGTGGCGAGAGAGAAAGATGATATTGAGATAGAAATAGATGGAATACAATTGAAACAAGTGGAAGACTTTCAGTACTTGGGAGTTCAAATAAATGAGAGGTGTTATATGGAGAAAGAAATAACAAGCAGAATCGAAAAATATACAAATAATCTAAGATTAATGTACCCACTACTAAAAGACAGACTCATACCACCAAAAGTTAAAGTCATCATATATAAAACGATACTAAGACCAGTATTAACATGTGGCTTAGAGACCTGGACACTAACAATGAGATTAAAGAGCAAGACGCAGGCAGCAGAGATGAGAATGTTGCGATTAATAAAGGGAGTAACAAGAAGAGATCGCTTAAGAAATGAGGATATCAGAGATGAACTGGACATCGAATCAATATTAGAATTTGTAGAAAGAAGTAAACTGAGATGGTATGGACACATCATGAGGATGAGTCAAGAAAGGTACCCTGCTAAATATTATCGATGGAATCCAAGAGGGAAGAGGCCGGTAGGAAGACCCAGAAAGAGATGGAGAGATGGAGTGAGGGAAGCAATTGAAGCGAGAGGATCAACAATAGAGTGTGGAAGAAGAGGAACTTTACGAGGATCGTACCTGGTGGAGAAGTTTCGTGAGGCAACACAACTGACAGGGCACTGGCCCTACCTGGTGTATGGTGAGAAAGGTGAGAAATGTCCCAAAGCTCCGCCTTAAAAATCTTGTGTGACCTTTTATCACCTATGTCAATTATCATCTATGTTATTAATTTATTCTTGTTATTATTTTTTATTTTTATCATTTCTATTTTTGTTTATTTGTAAAACAATCTTTATGTATTTATGTTTAGATAATTTTGTCATCAATCAAAAGCTCCGGCTTAGCAATCTTGGGTGATCTTTTTTCACCTGTGTCAATTGTTATCTATTTTGTTTATTTTTTTTTCTTGTTATTATTTATTTATTTATTTATTTATTTATTTATTCATTTATTTATCTTTATTTATTTTTGCTTTTTATTTTTCTATTTTATTTTTTTATCTTTTTTATTTCTATTTTTTTTTACATTTCTATTTTTTTTTTGTAAAACAATCCCTATGTATTTATGCTGAGTTACCTCTCCTATTCTTCTACATTATTGTATTTATAGCTGTACTTTGTTGTGATACTATGTACTTTGAAAATGTCTTAAATAGACGAAAACGTTCAGTATTTCGATCTTTGATTTCCTCGTGGTTTCAAGCAAATTACCTTTATTCACGTGTTTTATGTGATTACTGTTGCATATATATATATATATATATATATATATATATATATATATATATATATATATATATATATCATATATCATAAAAGAATATTTAGTGATTGGGTACAAGGCTGTTACTAAAAACCCTGGTGTATCGATTACATGAAACTAATGACGTCTACACCCCAAAGGGTTTTAGGGTGACCCATAGAGGCACCTGCATCTGGGAAACAACCCGTGGGTATTCCCTCACAGCTGAGCAGACGCATTAACATGCAGTCAGTGTAGATAAGAGACACAAGTGGAAGGCTCCTGCTATAGGTGTGGGCGTTCTGGAAAGGTTTCTGTGCCCAACCCTCGGCGACGTCGTCGTCGACTTCGGCAGCCTCCGGGGTATAAGTCGACCTTAAACCATCAAACTATTATTCTTGGTTCTTGTACACCACCCCTCCTCCTCTTCCTCTTCGCCCTCCTCCTCCTCCTTTTCCTCGTTCTCCTCTTCTCCAACCCTCTTCCCTTTTTAGTGTTTATGCTGTATTTATTTTCCTTCTCTTCATCCTTGTGCTCCTTTCATCCTCACCCTCTTTTCCTCTTCCCTTCTTCCTCCTTCCTTATCTGTCGTTCCTCCTTTCCAATTCCTCGATTGCCTTTCCTCTAATTTCTCATCCTCTACTTCATCTTCATTGTTGTCCTCCTTCTTTCTTTCATTTCCCCCCCATTATTCATTCCTCCTTTCTCTTCCCTCCTTCTCCTTTTCCTCTTTTTCTTTCTCCTCCTCCTCTCACTACTCCTCTCCTTCGTCCTCCTCTTCTCCCACTAGCTCCTCTTTCTCGCCCATCCATCCCTTTCTCCACCTGCTTCTTTTCCTCTCCTCCTCCATCATTTCCACTATCGTTCTAATTGGACGCTAACTTTTAGTTACTTTTTTTCGCTCCTCTTCTGGACCTCACCATCCATCCTACCTCATCCCCCTTGCCTCCCCTTCTCCCACCTTTCTGGGGAGTTCCCTTCTTTCCCTCCCACACACACATCTTAGCCACCACCAAGATTTCTGGGTGGGTGTTCCGCCCCCTCCTTCCTCCTTCACAGCCTTAAAAAAAAAAAAAAAAAAAAAATCGTCTGGCTACTTTCAGAGCAAGGTTACAGAACTTGGTTAGAGGTAAAGAGGGCTAAAGCCAATCGAAGCTCTTAAGCCAGCTGCTTGAACCAAAGACCCCCAAGACACGTTGTACGATCGTGTTGCTTCCCTCTATTGCCTCGGGACAGAACTAACCGCACTGCTTACTTCGACTCTTCTCCCTCATTTTCCTCAGCTCCCTAATCTCCATCACCTCCATCATTCTCAGCTCCAGCTTTCTCATTCCCTTCATCTTCTCCATCTCTTTCAGTTCCTTAATTTTCTCCATCTCCTTCACTTCCCTCATCTCCTCCATTTCCCTCATCTCCTCCATTTCCCTCATCTCCTTCATTTTCCACATGTCCTTCATTTCCCTCATATCCTCCATTTCCCTCATCTCCTTCATTTTCCACATCTTCATTTCCCTCATCTCCTCCATTTCCCTCATTTTCTTCATCTCCCTCATTCTCTCCATCTCCCTCATCTCCATCTCCAAATCTTCCACTTCCTCCACCTCCTCCAGCTCCATCTCCTCCATCCCCCACGCCCCCAGCTCACCAATGGGCGGCCACAGAATTCTCCCACCGCTTCTCCGTTTCCAGGTGCACTTTGTAGCCTCGGCTGGGCTCTTGTCTTCAGCGCCGGGACATCACCCGCTTCGTCAGGTCCTGAATATAAGCGTGTTCCTTATGCATAATGCGGCCCTGGCAGGCATTGATTGCATGCATCAGGAACTAAGTGGTCAATCTGGAGTATCATGGCGCATTTGAGACATCGTGCCATAAGAATAGCCGGCCGGGCGATGAAGGGGATAAGAGAAAGGGAATAGCTGATCCCTTGTTCAATATACTCCCGTAAAGGATCTTTATGTTCATCTT
>NC_134781.1:36238599-36243599 GCF_046742065.1 Oratosquilla oratoria | reverse complement strand
TCTTGTACTATACCTTTGTAATCATTCTGCTGAATAGGACCACAGAGAGTGGTCGAAATATACAGGAACAATCACCTCACTTTTTATCTTTTTCCACCGACAGTGGGTTCTAAGTTTAAATTTTACCAATGTGTTACGACATTAGTGCAATCTAATATATGCATATATATATGTATATATATATATATATGTATATATATATATATATATATATATATATATATATATATGCAAAGAAATCACAAAACACACGTGATAAAATATTTTTGCAGAAACCACCGGGAAATTGAAAAAACAGATACCGAACGTTTTCGTCTATTTAGACATTTTCAAAGGTACAAAAAAGCAATACAGAAAGAAACAATAAATACATAAGACAAGGATACTCGGAGAGGTCCCATGTTACATTTTATCACACACAATTTTGTCAATAATAAAATTGTCCAATTTAAATAAACCCAAACTCAAGTTCATGTTATTTCCAAAATTTCTTTTTATAAAACAAGATTCAATAATATTTCTTTCTATAATATTATTACAAGAAGTAATTATTTTAGAATTTCCCCAGTCAATATTATGACCATAATCCCTTTGGTGGACAAATAACCCACTGGACACTTGCCCCGTTCTAATACTATATTTATGTTGGCCTATTCTTTTTTCTAAGCCTTTGCCTGTTTGGCCTATATAAATAAAATCACAATTTTTACATGGTATATTATAAATACATCCTTCTTTACTTCTTGGGGAATTTTTTAATTAACAGACTCTTGATGTTGTTATTATTTTTGAATACTATCTGTATACCTAAATTTTAAAAAATGCTAGGAAGATGGATTTGGTATCCAGATAGTATTCAAAAATAATAACAACATTAAGAGTCTGTTAATTAAAAGTTCCCCAAGAAGTAAAGAAGGATGTATTTATAATATACCATGTAAAAATTGTGATTTTATTTATATAGGCCAAACAGGCAAAGGCTTAGAAAAAAGAATAGGCCAACATAAATATAGTATTAGAACGGGGCAAGTGTCCAGTGGGTTATTTGTCCACCAAAGGGATTATGGTCATAATATTGACTGGGGAAATTCTAAAATAATTACTTCTTGTAATAATATTATAGAAAGAAATATTATTGAATCTTGTTTTATAAAAAGAAATTTTGGAAATAACATGAACTTGAGTTTGGGTTTATTTAAATTGGACAATTTTATTATTGACAAAATTGTGTGTGATAAAATGTAACATGGGACCTCTCCGAGTATCCTTGTCTTCTTATGTATTTATTGTTTCTTTCTGTATTGCTTTTTTGTACCTTTGAAAATGTCTAAATAGACGAAAACGTTCGGTATCTGTTTTTTCAATTTCCCGGTGGTTTCTGCAAAAATATATATATATGTGTGTGTGTATACAGACACACACACACACACTCACACACACACACACACACACACACACACACACACACACACACACACACACACACACACACACACACACACACACACACATATATATATATATATATATATATATATATATATATGCACACACACACATATATATATATATGTATATATATATATATACATATATATATATATATATATATACATATATATATATACATATACATACAGGGGTTGGACAAAATAATATGAGCACCACGCAAAATAGTACATCTTGATGCATGTTGGTAACACTGCTTCAGGATAAATTAATGCGCCGCGTATGTATTGCGTAATTTACGTAGCAGGTCTCGTAGGTTATATTTCAGTCTAATATACCTTTTGGTCTGCGACGGTTACAACAAGCGACCGGTGTAATGTGTGATCTCTCAGACTTCGAAAGAGGGCAAATCGTTGGCGCCCGGTTAGCGGGAGCGTCGGTGACGAAAACAGCTGAACTGTTGAACGTTTCACGAGCGACAGTATCCACGGTAATGACAGCATACACAAAACATGGGAAAACATCATCGGCGAAGAGGAATAGTGGGCGAAACCCAAAGTTATCCGACAGAGACCGATGAACATTAAAAAGAATTGTGGCCAGACAACATAAAACAAGCGCAGCATAAGTGACAGCAAAACTCAACACACACTTGTGGAATCCTATGTCGACAAAAACAGTACGGCGGGAGCTCCTCAAAGCTAACATTCATGGTAGGGTTGCAATTGCGAGACCCCTTATAACGGATACCAACGGTAAGCTGCGAAAGAAGTGGTGACACGAACATAAAACCTGGACACTTGATAATTGGAAGAATGTGGTATGGTCCGATGAATCAACGTTCACGTTATTTATTTATTTGATAATTGGAAGAATGTGGTATGGTCCGATGAATCAACGTTCACGTTATTTATTTGTTTTTGCTTTGTTATTATTTGTTTTTGCTTTGTTATCATTTGTCTGTTTGATTTTCATCTATTATTATTTATGTGTCATTTTATTATTATTTACTGTTTACCTGTTTGTTTGTTATTCAAATATACCTATGCATTTATTTATGTATTTTGTTGCATACATTATTATAGTTTTTTTTATAGTTATTATTTTATTATTTTTTTTTTCGCATCCGACCTAGATATGGACCAAAAGGTCTCCTGTCGGCATGCTCCGCCTTTGTAATCCTTTGTAATCCTTATTCCCTACGAACGGCAGGGTTTATGTATGGAGAACCCCAAAAGAGGCCTACGATCCGGACTGCTTGCTTCCTACAGTCAAGGCTGGGGGTGGTTCCGTTATGATTTGGGCGGCTATATCGTGGTATTCAGCTGGTCCTCTTATTCACATCACAGGGCGGATAACTGCGAATGAATATCTCGACGTCCTCAATGATGAGGTTCTTGCTGCCAGACACAGCCATATTCCAAGACGATAATGCGCCCATACACAAAGCCAAAAAGGTTCAGTCTTGGTTCGTAAAACAGCAGAATATCATCAAACATCTTCCCTGGCCTGCACAATCACCAGACCTCAACATAATTGAACCGCACTTTCCCCATTATTTCTTGTCGGATTCTCATTCAGTGTGAAAATTATGTCACTTTTGATGTCAATCCCCTTTAGAATCTTAAAGACCTGTATCAAGTCACCTCTGAGTCTATGTTATTTTAGGAAAAACAGATTCATATGTTTTAGTCGATTTTCATATAATCTATTTTTGATATTTGGAATCAGTTTTGTGGCTCGCCGTTGTACTTTTTCCAATCTGTCAATGTCTTTAATGAGATTCGGTGACCATACGAAAACAGCATATTCCAAATGTGGAGGAACTAACGATTTATATAGCTTGTTAATGAGAGATGGACTTTTGAAGTCAAAAGGACGCGGAATCAGTCCTAGAATCTTATTTGCTTTATCAGAAGCTGAAATACACTGCTTAGATGATTTGAGATCGTTACTGATAATTACCCCGAGATCCTTCTCACTATCCACTTTTGTTAACGAATTTCTAAATAACTTGTAATCGTACTTACTGTTAATTTTTAACTATATCCATTACCTTATATTTACTTGTGTTAAATTTCATTAGCCACTGTTTTCGATCATTCAACCAATTACTAGTCCAACTTAATAGGCTACCAATTACTCCGTGTGAAACTGATTTAGTAAGTAGCGTTTCAAGTGGGATGGTATCAAAAGTTTTTGCAAATTCTAAATATATTAAATCTATATTGTTTCTTTTGTCATAATTCGAAATGACTGTGTTGTAGAATTCGAGTAAGTTACTCATGCAATGAGGTTTGTAAAAAAAATTTTGCCTTTGCAAGTAAGGTGGATCCCATCAGATGCATAAAGGCCATGACCCCTGGAAAAGACACCAAGGATCAAGGAAGTGGTATCCCAGTTGCGTGCACAATTGTGATATCCTCTCATTGATTCCTATGGCTCTACTGTCCCAACACGAGCCAGCATAGATACCCGGCAAGATCCCACAGACTACGTGACGGCTCCCACGCTCCTTCATCTCCTGAAGGAGGACCTTGTAATTCTGAACGAGTTCCTCTGATCTCACCCTACCCACATCTTCACTTCCCGTATGAACAATTGCAACCATGTTCGTCCGCATTTACTCCCTGATGATCTGGGTACAATCGGCAATCCCACGGCCTGGTTGACATACAAGCTTGTAACGTCGTTTAGTCTTCCGCTCCAAGACATCGTCATAGCCTCGCACCATGGAGTCTCCCACCACCAAGAACTCCTGATTTTCAGCCTCCTCACCTTCCAGCAGAGCAAAACGATTGGCTAGAGCCAGCGGTTGCTCCGCAGGGCACCCGCTTACCGAACGCGGGCTCGATAAACGGGACCCCACGGAGCGCCACTCGCTCACGGCAGTGGCAGAAGTGGAAGAGGTGGAACGCTCTTTGGATTGTGGGGAGTATTCACTCTTCTCACAGAGCGCACTCTTGCGAGGACGAATTTCCTCCTTACACATTCTGAGACAGTCCTCCATGTTCACACAACCTTCACAAGCTATTTCGCTCCTCCTTTGGCAATACAAACGGCAAAGAGAAACTATAAATCAACTAAAGAAACAAAAGCGGTCACTAAATAAACTAAATACGCGAAACTTACTCTCCTTACTTTATACTATTACTCCTACTTTGGAGTATATTAACATACTATTTTTTCCATTCTAAATTATTAAAACACTACACTTTATCATATCCCTGTAACTGTATAGCGCTATACCCATGCAATTACAAAAACACAACACAATAACTTGTCACTATTCGAAGATATAAAATTCACAGGAAGTAATACACTTAACATGAGGTATTCCCTCGCTGGTGTCTCGGCAGCAAACACACACACACACACACACACACACACACACACACACACACACACACACACACACACACACACACACACACACACACACACACACACACACACACACACACACACACACACACACACACACACACACACACACACACACACACACACACACACATATATATATATATATATATGTATATATATATACA
>NC_134781.1:36218599-36233599 GCF_046742065.1 Oratosquilla oratoria | reverse complement strand
GTTTCATCTGATAAATAGGTATATATACGAATATATACGAATAATTATACGAATTATTCGTATATATTCGGTATATACGAATAATTAGATAAAACTTAAATGAATAATAAATAAATAAATAAACAAATTGATGAATATATGAATAAACAAATACATAAGCAATTGAATGAATAAACAATTAAATAAATAAATAATGAAAATAAGATATATAATTCTAAACTCATTTAAATAAATAATTAAATAAAATGAAATAAAACAAATGAATAAAGATAATGATAGATACATAGATAAACAGAAAAATAAAAGAGTGGCGCCATTACCAGTATAGGAACGCCCTTGACGGTGGTGTGTGTTTGTATCTAAAAACAAATTTGCTTTGCCTTTAATAGACAACCTATTGTGAAAAATTACATATGTTGATACCTGTGTCCTCCGTCACCTCCGTTACCCCTGTGGTGACTACGGTTTACTTCTTTTCACTGTTCCCTTCTATGGTTTTGTATTTTTTCTTTCACTTTCAACTTTCTTTTCATCACTGTCTTACGTAAGAATACCCTTTACCATATCTCTCTGTAGGAAGTAAGTAATGTTTCTTTATGGGGGGGAATTAATAAACGGAGCTAATTTTTTTTTTCTTTTCTTCCCGAATAATATTACACTTGGCTTGTCAATTTACACCAAGGGACTCCCAACTGGGATCCTCAATTTACTTCCTAAGCCACCTCGCACCGACGTCACGACTTCCCCAGTCCAATGATCTTTACTCTTACATCTAAGTGCCTCCCCTAAGGGCGTGACTTTACTCCCGTGAACCAATAATTTTTTCTCCTCCTCCACCCTTTCTCCAATCAGAAAGACTGTTACAAACGTCTTAAGCAATACTGCTTACTCAAGCAATCACAATATCGATGCATACTGGCTTAGTTTACATATTGTTACATCAGCATAATACAGTAATAAAATCTGGTCCCTAGCGGTTGTTTATAAACTTTAGACGAGGAGCGAGATTATGCAACTCCTTCGCGGCTATTGTTTACCAAACATCCAACTCATAAAAATGAAATTCTCGCCACCTACCCCTCTATCTACCTTACTTGTCTACCTTTATCTACCAGCCTATTATAATACCTGTTAATACACACATAACTAATCTAGTAACTCCAAACTTAGATCATGAGATGTTTTGATTAATATGCGTATACACGCACACACGCATATAGATACATATATATATATATATATATATATATATATGTATATACGGTATATATATACAAATATACTTGTATATATAAATATACATATATATACATGTATATATGTGTGTGTATTTACATGTATGTATGTATATATATATATATATATATATATATATATATATATATATATACGGTATATATACAAATATATTTGTATATATAAATATACATATATATGTGTATATATATGTGTGTGTGTGTATTTACATGTATATATATATGTATACATATATATATATGTACGAGTATATATATACTGGTATATATGTATATATATATATATATATATATATATATGTACGAGTATATATATACTGGTATATATGTATATATATATATATATATATATATATATGTATATATATATATATATATATATATATATATATATAAGTCTAAATAAAAATATTCTTCTAAAAAACGCTGTGGAAGTCGGGGACAGATGTTATTACGGTGACACTTTGTCCTAAAAAATATTCTTGAAAAAGCGCTTGAGTAAGTCGGGGTCAGGCGGTATTCTTCTTCTTCTGCTTCTTTTTCGCGTTCTTCTTCTTCTTCTTCTTCTTCTTCTTCTTCTTCTTCTTCTTCTTCTTCTTCTTCGCGTTCCTCTTCTTCTTCTTCTTCTTCTTCTTCTTCTTCTTCTTCTTCTTCTTCTTCCTCGCGTTCTTCTTTGCGTTTTTCTTCTTCTTCTTCTTCCTCTTCTTCTTCTTCTTCTTCTTCTTCTTCTTCTTCTTCTTCTTCTTCTTCTTCCTCGCGTTCTTCTTCGCGTTCTTCTTCGCGTTCTTCTTCGCGTTCTTCTTCGCATTCTACTTCGTGTTCTTCTTCGCGTTCTTCTTCGCGTTCTTCTTCGCGTTCTTCTTCCTCGCGTTCTTCTTCGCGTTCTTCTTCGCGTTCTTCTTCGTGCTGGGGATCCCGTGTTAGGGTTTCGCTCCGAGGCCGAGGCCGAAGGGGAAAACGAGGGATTGGAGCGCGGAAAGCTGCGGCCGTAGGCCGTTGTTTGCGCTGCCAAGCCCCCGGCGAAGCCGGGGAGGGCGAAGCCCTCGGCTTGTGTATATATATATATATATATATATATATATATATATATATATATATATATGTATATATGTATGTATATATGTACGAGTATATATATACTGGTATACATATATATATATATATATATATATATATATATATATATAAATATATATGTATATATACACACATTATACACACACGCTCCGTAGCCTTCTCCAATACTGCACTACAGAAGCACCCTTCATCTATCTCCGCGGAGTGAAAAATCAACAAGTAGACAGCGTCGCTGTGGGTTCCCCACTCGGAGTCCTATTTGCAAATTTTCTTCATGGGTTGCATTGTATTTCACTTCCCTGTACCACCTTTTCCTTCCTCTTATCTCAGCTCTTCATGGATGTTGGGTCATCCCTATATCCTGCCTTATGCCCTGGATCAGAAGCAATGCAGTATGACACAGTATAACCACAGCAAAGCCGCTTCATTTAATCGATGACCCCTCCCCCCCCCCTCACCTCCTCATGTAGAAAGGTAGCATACGGGAAGAAATCCCTCTGTGTTGCTTCAAAAGTTAGTACACAAATATACACTCCCTAGTACCCCCCATTCCCCACCCACTCCCTTCTTTGGATCATACTATCATGTATACACAACCATTCTCCACTCATCCCTTCTCTCGTCGTTGCTCAACAGACACTCCCCTCCTGTTCAACGCCTCATTCACCCCATCCATCCATCCTATCATCGGTCTTCCCCTCAAGTTCACCCCCCCCCCCCACCTCTGCCTTCCACACCTCTTTTACGAATCCCTCATTCTTGTCACGTGTCCAAACCATACCAATAATCTTTCATCGGTCCTATTTTTCATCTCTTTCAAACCCGCTCTACTTCTCACCTCCTCATTTCTCACTCTATCCAACCTAGTAACCCCTACCATACTTCTCAAACATTTAATCTCAAAAACACTCAAAGTTTTTCTCTCTGACACTCCTCAATTCCAAGTCCCTGCCCCATACAATACCGTCACCACAATCATCCCTTCATATAATCTCTTCTTTACATCTAATCTCAGTTACCCATTTCTTATCATACCGTTCAATACCCCAAGGCATTTACTTGCTTCTTTCAATCTACAATGTACCTCCACCTCCATTCCTCCTTTTCCTGCCACATGCAATCCCAAATACCTGAAGCTGTTCATTTCCTCCAGCCTGTCTCCTTTTAGACTAACTTCCAACTCATTTCTATCCTCTCCCCTTTTACATCTCATCACCTTGCTTTTACCCACATTTATCTTCAACTTTCTCCTATCATATACCTTTCCAAACTCCGTCACTAATTCTCTTAATTACACAGAACAATCTATCAGCCACTCCACTATTACTGTACCTCCCTTCTTCAGACACTCATCCAATCCGGAAGTCTTACCTGTTCTCATTAGTTTTCAGAGCTGGTTGAACATCACATAATCTTTTCTTTATATATACATATATATATATATATATATATATATATATATATATATATATACACATATATGCAGAAAGGTAATTCAGTACACTAAATCCTACAGTGAAGAGTTTTAAGAAGTCTACAGTTTGTAGATGGGACGGTTTCTAGAGAGACTATGATATCAGAAGCAAATGAGAACTGGGCTACCTTTGGAGTGTCTTAGTTACAGTTTCTAGCCAGATAAAACTGTGGTAATAACCGTTCTCTGACAGGATACTCAGAGCCCCACTGCAGCTGGCAAAGATCCTGAGGTCTTCTGAAAGATCCCTATAAGAGATACTGGTGGAATGCTTTCTTTGTTCGTATCAGTGTAGATATTTCTTATGTTTCCGATTAATAAGAGGACGAGTGAGGGAGCAGTCGCCGGTTGTTGGCTCTCACATGAAGAAGTGGGATGGTGGTGTGGGTAGAGTGGGTGAGGGGATAACTGAAGTTGGTAACCAAAGGTCTTGAACCCAGCTAACAGTCCAGGTGAGGGCCGGCACCCCCAGGTAAAGATATAGGTCCTGATAGGTTTTGGAAATGAGCAACGAGGAGACGGTTTTCTCCACCGTCGTTAGTTTTTCAGATAAGGAAATTCGTTTGGCTGACTTTAAGACTCGAAAAGAGTGAGAAAAGGTGCGGGAGAAAATATAACTCTCTTCCTCTCTTCGGTTAAGGACTTGGGAGGTCAGCTCGTGATTTCAAACTTTTTGCTGAAATGTATCAAGCACGACAGCAGGATCGTTCTTACTCAGTAGATTAAGGTTTTATAGATTTTTTACTTCTTCTTGTCAGGCAGCGAAGTGTTAAGAAACCTGTCGGATGCCATATGAGAAGGCCTCAAGGCCTAGTTAGGGGAAAAAAAGTCTGGGGTGGGGTCGGGGTCAGGGTCGCTGAGGAGTTTCAGAGCTAAGCTGAACTTCCTCGTTCATCAAGGGGGTCGGGGGATGGGGATGGGAGGTGGCGTGAGGACCTTCGGTGGAAGATTTATGAGGACTTGTTTTGCCAGGTGGGGGAGGGAAAGGGGGGAAGGTGGGTAAAGATCCATGAATGGAGTTTTATTGAAATATATATCAGAGGACTCTCATCCTCATATTTACGTAGACGATATATATTTACATAATTTGTGATGTTGATATTTGACGGGTTACCAGCTGACAGAGATCTTGTCCTCTGTGCTCTCAGACTCCACCTGTGAGCCAGGGACTCTAGGTCTTGGAAAATTACTCTTTTCAATCTTTCGAAAGCAACATTTTCTCTCGACGTCAATTTGTTCATTCATTATACCGCGGGTAGCAGCGCTGCTCTGCATGTAGTGGGCGTGTTTGTATATTTATGAAAACAGAAATTGTAGGTGGGACACTTATTTATGTTCCGGTGTTCACACGCTCTCCAGTGGTTTTGGTCATCCTTGTGCTGTGGAGTGGTTCTTGTGGAGTGCAAGGGAATGGTTGGGATGGAGTGCCTTAGAAGTAGAGGGAGTGAAGCAGGGAGGGAGTGGAGTGCGGAGGAGGCTGCAGCATGATTCAACTAATAGGCGGTGAATGGTGCGGTAAGTAGAAGAACCGAGTGAGTGAGGAGGAGCAGGAGGAGGGGATGGGAGAGGACGGGTCCAGGTGGCTCGAAGAAGAGAAACAGGAGGAGGGGGAAGAGGGAGAGGAGGGCGAGGAGGAGGAGGAGGAGGGGATAGAGAAGGTGGATGAGGAAGAGGGGTAGGAGAAGGCGTAGGGGGACGAGGTAAATGAGTGATTGAAGGAAGAGAGGAGAAGGAAAGGTAAGGGAAGAAGAGGAAAAAAGGAGAGGGAATGGGGAGAAGGAAGTCGGGTAGGAGGAAGAGGATGTTTACAAGGAGGAGAAGGAAGAGTAGGAAGAGGAGGAGGAACAAGTGGGGGAGACGGGGGAGAAGAAGAGGCGTAGGAGGACGATCAAAATTAATGATAGAAGGAAGAGAGGAAGAAAAGTGAAGAGAAAGAAGGAGAGGGAAAGAGATGAAATAGGGCGAGGAGGAGGAGGAAGAGGAGGAGGAGGGGGAGGAGGAGGAAGAGGAGGAAGAGGAGGAAGAGGAGAGGAGGAGAGAGAGGCATGGGAAGACGAGAAAAATTAATGATAGAGGAAAGAGAGGAGAGGGAAAAAAACAAGAAAAGAAGAGAAAAAAGGAGAACGAAAGAGAAGGGGCAATAAAAGGAGGACGAGGAAGAAGAAAGGGTGATGGAGGGAGAAGAGGAAGAGTGGGAGAAAAGGTAAAGATAAAAGGAGAAGAAAGAGAGAAAAAGGAGAAGGAAGGAAGAGTAGTAGAAGGAAAAAGGAAAAAGAAGAATAAAGAAAGAAGAGGTTAATGAGGAGGAGAGGAGGGAATGAGGAGGAAGAGGAAGAAGAATTGTTAGGGCAAAAATGAAAAAGGAGGAGAGAGAGTAGTAGAGGGTCAACGAAAAAGAAAGGATAAAAGAAGACAAGAGAAGAAAGAAGAAAAAATATTGCTAGGAAAACGAGAAGGAAGAGGAGGAGGAGGAGGAGGAGGAGGAGGAGGAGGAGGAGGAGGAGGAGGAGGAGGAGGAGGAGGAGGAGGAGGAGGAGGAGCCTGGGAATAATCCTTCGACGGGAGCATCCTGGCTGAGATAACGACGAGATGGTCAAGCTCTTTTGTGTATGTGTGTGTGTGTGTGTGTGTGTGTGTGTGTGTGTGTGTGTGTGTGTGTGTGTGTGTGTGTGTGTGTGTGTGTGTGTGTGTGTGTGTGTGTGTGTGTGTGTGTGTGTGTGTGTGGTAGTAGTAGTAGTAGGGGTAGTGCCGAGATGAGTCTGGAGTGAGTGTGCGAAACTGTCTGTCTGGTGGGCGTTAAGGGCGAGAAGACGAGAAAAAATGAGGAGTGAGGGAGATGGAGGGAGGTACGGTGGGGAGAGGGAGAGAAAGAGAGAGTAAAGGCGGACGGGGGGAAAGGGGGGGAAAGAGGGGGAAAGAGAGGACCCAGGGAATTGGATGGCGTGTAGATGGAGAGGAGGAGGAGGCGGTGGAAGGAGAGGGGAAGGGAAGCGAAGGAGGGAGAGGTGCATGGAGCGTAGGCGTGGTACAGGGAATGATTGAGTATGGAGAGGATACACTAAAGGAAGAGCGGCGTAGGAGAAAAAGAGATGAGGCCACGAGTTACCTAGAAACCCAGAGGGTGTGTGTGTGTGTGTGTGTGTGTGTGTGTGTGTGTGTGTGTGTGTGTGTGTGTGTGTGTGTGTGTGTGTGTGTGTGTGTACACGTGAGTGATTCATCTTGGTCTTGGATCGCGTGTTGGACTCGTGATCGACAGTTTTTATCCTCCCGGAAGAAAGCTCAGAGCTCATATATGACCGATCTAACGCGGGCCCTACACGATCAATATTATTGCGCAATGTTTCTTATTGTACAATATTTTTGACGGTGTAGGGATGGTACTGAAGAATGACAATATACTTGAAGACATCAAATACACAGTACAACACGTGTACCTCTTCAATACCATCTCTGCAGAGTCAATAATATTGTGCAATACGGAATATTGCGCAATAATATTGATCGTGTAGGGCCCGCTTAAGGGTAATGTTGTGACCTTATACGCACACACACACCCAACTCCACCCACGAGAGTTGGAGTAACGACTCGCAGCGCAGCGATACTGAAATTATTTCAGCCCTGGGCGGGATTCGAACCCGGACCGCTGTGGCAGTATTCGCAAACACTACCAATGCGCCGTCGAGTCGTGTGTAGTTACCTAGTTTTACCTAATTGTATTTACCTAGTTGTATCTTACGGAAAGGGAGTTACGCTCGTGGTATCCCGTCTCTGTATCTCGCCATATCTAATTTGCTCTTAAATTCATGTATTTTTTTGCACACTTGTTTCGTCTAGTATGTTCCATACATCCACCACGTCTGTGGGGAACCTTGTTCTTTTTCAGGTCTCTTCTACACCCGTCCTTTTTGAGCTTCTTCCCATGTCTTCTTGTATTTGTCTTATCCCAATTTAGTAAGTCTCCTCTATCAAGTACTTCTATACCTTTCATAATTCTGTAGATGCTCAACAAGTCACTTCTTTCTCTCCTTTGTTCCAGAGTCGGTAATTCTAGTTTTGGCAATCTGTCTTCATATGACAGTTTTGATAGTGTTGGGGCCATCTTCGTAGTTGCTTTCTGGATTCTCTCAAATTTTCTTATATTCTTTTTAGTACTGGGTGACCATAGTGTTATTGCGTACTCCAACTTAGGCCTTATCAGTGTGACAAGTATTTTCTTTACCATTTCTTCATCCAAGTAAGTAAAAACAATTTTTATTGATCTTAGCAAGTTATAAGTTTCACCAACAATTTTGTTTATCTGTTTGTCAAGGGACACATTCTTTGTGATGATTACTTCCCGGTCTTTTTCAAATCCCACTTTATGTACTTCCTTTGCACCAATTTATTGTCCTGATAACTTTTTTTTCCAAATTCCATTATGCTACATTTCTTAATTTTGAATTCCACTTCCCATTTCTGACTCCATTAACAAACCCTGTTCAAATCTCTCTGCAGTAAGTCACAGTCCGTT
The DNA here is from genome assembly GCF_046742065.1 of Oratosquilla oratoria. NCBI lineage: Eukaryota > Metazoa > Arthropoda > Malacostraca > Stomatopoda > Squillidae > Oratosquilla > Oratosquilla oratoria. The sequence continues at coordinate 36,225,281 of NC_134781.1, read as the reverse complement.
TCAGTACTTACTTTTTTTTTTAACAGTTTTGCGTCATCTGCAAAGAAGTCCATGTAACATTACACACCTTTGTCCATGTCATTCATATAAATAGCAAACATAATTGGAGCCAATACTGATCCTTGTGGAACTCCACTAATCGCCTCCTCCCAAGTAGAACTCTTATCTCTGAGCACTACCCTCATTTTTCTTCCATGCAAAAATTCCTCCATTCATTTCAATAGTTTACCTTGTATCCCTCTTATGGTTTCCATTTTTTGTGGGATTTTGTCAAAAGCTTTTTGTAGATTTAGGAAAGCACAATCACCCCATTCGTCCCTTTTCTGTTTTATATCTAGTAGTTTTGAGTAAAAACAGATGAAGTTTGTGGTACATGATCTTCCCTGTCTAAATCCGAATTGTCTCGGATTTAGTATATTGTTCTCCTCCAAATGTTTTATCCGCCTACTTTTTATAACTTTTTCACAAATTTTGGCTACCGTACTTGTAAGGGAAAACCGGTCTATAATTTGTTGGGTCACCCTTATTTCCTCCTTTGTATATTGGCAAGATATCAGCATTTTTCCTGTCTTTTGGTATTTTTTCTTCTTTGAATGAGCAACTTATTATGTTATATATTTTGTCTATTAGTTCTTCTTTGCTTATTTCTTTCCGTGTTACTATTATTTCCCTCGTAGGGGGATGGGGAGGAGGAGGGTCACTTCTCTCCCTTCATCTCGATGTTGTACATTTTCTCTAAGGAAAACCGACTTGAGGTGTTTGCACATGACTTCAGCCATTTCTGTATCTTCTGTATTCCATATTCCCTTGGCGTAGTTTCACTATTTCCTGTTTGTTTTTTAGTTTACCGTTTACATATCTATAGAATAGTTTTGGTTGATCCTTACATTTTTCTATTATGTCTTTTTCATAGTTTCTTTTTTCTTCCCTGCATATTTTTACATATTCATTACTTTGACTGATATATATGCTACTTTCTATTTTTTTCTCCATCTTTTCCAAGCTTTATCTCTTCTATTTTTCGCTTCGCTGCACCTTCTGTTAAACCAGCACTTAATATATACCTTTTCCTGTTTTTGCTTTGGGACATATTTATCCACTCCTTCTTTATAGATTTTTATCAGAATCATCCATTTTTCTTCCACTTGTGCCTCTTTATTGTAGATTTTTTCCCAGCTAGATTTAAGAAAAAAATCCGTAAGTTTCTCGAAGTCCATTTTATTATACATCAGTCTTCCTTTTCTGTATTTCTCATTTCTCTCTGTATATAAATTTCATCCTTTAGTTCTAACTCAAGTAATATGTGGTCACTCTTCGCAAATGATGTCTTGTATTCAATTTTGTCCACACTTTCAGGTTTTAACGTAAATAGTCAATCTAGTCTCGACTGTTCTCCATTATTTTTAAATCTAGTGTTTTCTTTTACCCATTGTGTCATTGTATATTCTATAGTCATGTCGAGTAATACATTTTCCCCATTGATCCTCTCCACATTCCACTGTCACCTCTTCACAACATATTTCTTTGCAATTAAAATCTCCCATAAGTACCGCGTCACCTCCATTCTTTAGCATTTCGTTTAATGAAAGTCTCATATCATCTAATATTTTAGAATAATCTCTCTCTCTCCAAGACCCCGTTTTTGGGGACACATAAACCACTGCAACCTTTCTGCTTTTCATGTCACTATCTACAACTTTTATTGTGATCATCTCCACCCTGTTTCTCCATATGTAACTTTCGTCACATTTAATTTTTTCTTTCCAAAGAACATGACTCCACCCTGTTTCTCCTCTCTATTTCTAAGCCAGTGATCATATAATCCATGTCCAACACTGGTAATAGTGGACCCCTTAATTTTGTCTCCACAATTCCCATTATGTCTTGTTTTTCTTCTGACAGGTAATCCTTTAGTGCGTTTAATCCTGAAATTAATTCTTTGTATTTAATTACCTTTATGACTACACCTTCGGCATTCTCTTGCATTTGATAATGAACTACTTTTTTAAAAGTTGCCTTGTCTTTTTCTTGGTCTTTCTGCATTCATTCCTGAGTTGTAGATCATCCTCTCCAATGTTTTTTTTTTGGTCATTGCATTTAATTGTTCACTTACCTCTTTCTTTATGGTTGCACTATTAATGCTATCATTATTTTTCAACCTTTCATTTTCACATTTTAACTCGGCCTTTTTTTTGTGCACTTACATCTTCCTTTATTTTAGTATTTACGTTTTTTAAGTCACTCACTTCTTTATTTATTTCTTGATTCGCCCTCCATAGATCTTTAGTCTGTTGCTTCCATGATTCATTCATAAGTCTCACCTCATCTCCCTCTCTATGTCTATAATTCTACTAAAAAAAAATTTTATACCCACTGAATCCAGAAAAATTACCCTCATCGCCACCATCTAAGAAAAATATTTTCGTACCCCGAGGCGATCTGAAGCTCATATTTACATTATGCTTTGCTTTTGTACCGATAGATGGCTCTGGGTGCGTGTTTACGTTATGGCTCAACACTCCGCCACCATGGGGCTTCTCTGGTATGTCATTATTATCATACATTTTACTTCAGTACTTACTATTTGCGTTGTAATCTCGGGTATCCATAAGCACTCCCCTTCCCATTTAACACAACCTAGTTATCCTGCTAATGTGACACGATCGAGACGTTCCATTTTTAATTTGTTTCCCGGGAGCTCAAAATTTTACGTGTTGTTAGTCTGGAGGTTTGTGTGTGCGCGTGTGTGTGTGTGTATGTGCGTATGTGTGTGCGTGCGTGCGTGCGTGTGTGTGTGTGTATGTGTGTGTGTGTTTGTGTGTGTGTGTGTGTGTGTGTGTGTGTGTGTGTGTGTGTGTGTGTGTGTGCGCGCGTGCGTATGTGTGTGTATTTACCAAGTATTTACGTAGTTGTATCTTATGGGGAGGGGAGCTACGTTCGTGGAGTCCCGCCTTTTATCTCGCAGTGTCTAGTTTGCTCTTAAATTTGTGTATGGTTTTTGCACACACTATTATTTCGTCCAGTTTGTTCCAAGTGTCCACCACTCTATGTGGAAAACTGTTTTTCTTCAGATCTCTTCTATAACTATAGTTTTTTAGTTTCTTTCAGTGTCCTCTTATGTTTCTCTTGTCCCAACATAGTAAGTCTTCTCTATCAAGTATTCCCGTTTCTTTCATGATTCTACAGATGGTCAGTAGATCGCCTCTCTCTCTTCTTTATTCAAAAGTCGGTAATTTCAGTTTAGCCAGTCTCTCTTCATGTGGCAAGTTTGAAAGTGCTGGGGCCATTTTTGTGGTTGCTGTCTGAATTCTTTCAATTTTCTTTATATTCTTTTTGGTACTGGCTGACCATAATGCTCCAGCATATTCCAGTCTAGGCCTTATTAATGTGACTCATATTTTTCTAACAAATTTTTCATCCATATAGGTAAACGCTACTTTTATTGATCTTAGTAAGTTATAGAATTCTCTGACAATTTTGTTTATTTGTTTATCAGAGGACACGTCGTTTGAGATAATTACTCCCAGGTCTTTTTCAGATCCAAGTTTCTTTACCTCCTTAGTTCCAATTGTATATTGTCCTGATATTCCTTTTTTACTTTTTCCGAATTCCATTGTGCTACATTTCTTAACGTTGAAGTCCACTTACTACTTCTGACTCCATTTCCAAACCTTGCTCAAGTCTCTCTGTAGTGATTCGCAGTCCGTTGCAGTATTCACTTTCCTCAACAATTTAGCATCGTCTGCAAAGGTCATAAAAAAAGATATATATATATATATATATATACATATATATATATATATATATACACATATATATATATATATATATATATATATATATATATATATATATATATATATATATATATATATACACACATGCATAAATATATATGAATATATTTTGTGGTACTTTGTCGAAGGCTTTCTGTAAGTCCAGGAAAGCACAGTCAGCCCATCCATCCCTTTCTTGTATTATATCTATTATTCTCGAGTAAAAACAGGGCAGTGCACAGGGTGCAGGGATGACCCGTCATCTAGGAGGTGCTAAGATGGGAGGGAGGGTGGAGGGGTGTGGAGTGTTTTCGGGGATGGAATGGGTGGGAATGATTTTATGCCTTTTCCTTTTTGGCTACCTCCCTAGTAAGGGGGAAAAAGCCTTGGTATATGTATGTATGTAAAAACAGATTAAATTTGTGGTGTATGATCTTCCCGGTCTGAATCCAAATCGTCATGAATTTATCATATTGTTTTCCTTCAGGTGTTTTACTCATCTATTCTTGATAATCTTCTCACAAATTTTAGCCACAGTGCTTGTTAGGGAGACAAGTCTGTAATTAGTTGGTTCTTCCTTGTTTCCTCCTTTATATATTGGTACAATATTAGTATTTTCCTAGTCCTTTGGTATTTTTCCTTCTTTGAGTGAGTATCTCATTATGCTGTATATTTTGTCCATTAATTCTTTTTTACATTCTTTTAGTATCCAGTTTGCAATTCCGTCTGGGCCGTGCCATTTCCTAACGTCAAGGTTCGTTAATTGTTCCATTGTTTCTTTTTGTGTTATTATTATTTCTCTCATAGGGGGAGATCGCACTTTGCTTCCTTCGTCCCAGTGCTGTTACTTTTTCTCTAGTGAAAACCGACTTGAAGGGATTGTTCATGACTTCGGCCATTTCTAGATCTTCTGTATATTTTGTATTTCCTTGGCGTAGTTTCACCATTTTCTGTTCGTTTTTAAGTTTACCGTTCACATATCTATAGAATAGTTTGGGTTCATCCTTGCATTTTTCTATGATGTCTTTTTCATAGTTTCTTTTTTCTCTCTCTCTGCGCACTTTTACATATTCATCTCTATAGTTTATACATATTTACCATTTTCCATTTTTTTTATGTTCTCCATCTTTTCTAAGCGTTGTTCCTTTTTGTCTTTTGCCTCACTGCATCTTATACTGAACCAGCATATAGCGTACACCCTCTCTTGTTTCTGTGTTGGTACGTACCTATTCACTCCTTCATTATAGATTTCCATCAAGATTTCCCATTTCTCTTCCACTTTTGTCTCTTCATTGTAAAAAAAAATCCAATTTGCATTTTGAAAGAATTTCTTTAGTTTTCCAAAGTCTATTTTGTTGTACATCAATATTCCTTTTCTATACTTTTCATTTCTCTCCATGTATATTTCTTCCTATAGTTCAGCCTCTATTAGTATGTGGTCGCTCTTTCCAAATGGTATTTTGTATTCAGTTTTATCTACAATTTCAGGTTCTGTTGTAAATATTAGAACCAGACTCGACTGTTCTTCATTACTTCTGTATCCAGTATTTTCATTGACCTATTGTGTCATTGTATGTTCCATGGTCATATCCAGTAATACATTTCCCCATAGGTCCTCTCCGCCCTTCACTGTCATCTCCTCCCAACAGATTTCTTTGCAGTTAAAATCCCCCATAAGTACCAGGTTACCTCCGTCCTTTAGTATCTCGTTTAATGAATGCCTTGTATCTCCTAACATTTTTGAATGCTCGTTCTCTTTCCAAGAGCTTGTTTTTGGGGACACATAATTCACAACAAATTTTCTATTTTTCGTGTCTTTGTCTTCGACTTTTACCATGATCATTTCTACATTGTGTTTACCTTCGGTAACCTTCGTCACATTCAAGTTCTTATTAGCCAAGAACATGATTCCTTCTCCCTCTTTATCGTTTCTGTTTTTCATTCAATAATTGTATAACCCGTGTCCAACACTATTAGGTAGTATTGGACCTCTTAATTTCGTCTCCGCAATTCCCATTGTGTCTGGTTTTCCATCTGACAGGAAATCATTTAGTTTATTTAATCCTGAGATTAATCCATCAATGTTAGTATAGGCCACTTTCAATTTTTTCTTTCTTTATCTTGTTTTCTGGTTTTGTTTCGCCCACTCTGATGTACCATTTTCTCAGCCTCAAATCTATGACCCTCCAATAGAACTCTTTGCTTTCTGTCTCTGTTCTCTTCGCGTTTTTTCCATAGCTTCACCTTTTAGTATTTTCTCTTTTTTCTATTTCCTCAACACTCATCTCTCTTATCATCCATATCTTGTTGTAGTGTTCACTCCTTGCTAGCTTACTTGCTTGTTCTAATATGTCTTCTACCACCTTTTGCAATGTTAGTTTTATTTTTAGTGGTTCATTTCTTTCCTTAGAATCCCACTCTATACACTTCTTTTATATCTTTCTCTACTTCCAGGTCACCATCTTGTGTTTGTTTTAGAACTAATATTGCTGTTTCTTTTTCTGCTTTTTCTCTCATGTACCTCATCAGACCATGTTTTTCTCTTAATTCATATACCACTATACATTTTTTTCTATCTACTGTATCTCTAACAAATTTGCATTTTCTTTGATTACTTGAATGATTGTATCTTTTGCATTTTACTGCATCTGTTGTTGTACTATTTCTGTAAAGGCAATTTCTTCATTTTCTCTGTTTTAACTCCATTTCTTAATCTTTTGCATACTTTCTTCACCTAAGTTTTCTTTAATTCTTTCAGTCATTTCTTGTATTTTGTTATTTACCTCTTTTCTTAGTTTCTCACTATTGGTAGTATCATTAATCTTCATTTTTTTTATTTTCACATTTAACTTCTATTATATAATTTTTCATTATCTTGAATTCGTTCCTAAGTTCAGAGATTGATT
>NC_134781.1:36211099-36213599 GCF_046742065.1 Oratosquilla oratoria | reverse complement strand
TCGACGAGTTTCGAGAGGTGGGGGCTTGACTAACAGGGTCCTAAGGATGAGGGGGGGTGGTGGTGTGGGAGGATCAGAGTGTCTCTAGCCAAGTCGCGGATGAAACATGAACCCATAAGAGCCCCCCCCCCACCTCATCTTTGTTATATTCTAGCGAGACTTTCTTTCCCGCTTTTGTGAGGATGTAGGATATTCTCAGGTAGATTTTAAGAAATTAGGTTTTTTCATAATATCTCTCCCACTCTCTCTCTCTCTCTCTCTCTCTCTCTCTCTCTCTCTCTCTCTCTCTCTCTCTCTCTCTCTCTCTCTCTCTCTCTCTCTCTCTCTCTCTCTCTCTCTCTCTCTCTCTCTCTCTCTCTCTCTCTCTCTCTCTCTCTCTCTCTCTCTCTCTCTCTCTCTCTCTCTCTCTCTCTCTCTCTCTCTCTCTCTCTCTCTCTCTCTCTCTCTCTCTCTCTCTCTCTCTCTCTCTCTCTCTCTCTCTCTCTCTCTCTCTCTCTCTCTCTCTCTCCCTCTCTCTTGCTCTCTCTCTCTCTTTGTTTCTCTCTCTTTTACTTGTTGGTCCTGTGTGTATTTTGGTCACATGTTTATTACATCATTAAAAAGAGTTTCTGTTTTGGAACGAAGCTCCTCTTTATCTTAAGATAAAATATCGTCGTTACCTGCTCCAGTATGAAGAAGAACAAAACCCGAGAGGCGGAGACGAAGGAGGAAAAGGAGAGGAAGAGGAGGAGGAGGAAGAGGAGTAAGAAGAGGAGGAGGCTCACTGGTTTTACAAGGCCCCGCTCTCAAGTGAATAAGATCGTCTGACGCCAGCCAGAACAAATGATGTAATGTGCGTCATCGGAGCAAAAGGGTCAGATCTTGCCGTAAGACGTACGTAGAGATTTTGGCTTGTGCAGACGGGGGGTGTGATGTCTTGAGAAAAGTGATTCAGAAGAAGCCGACTGTGTGATAAATGTGTTATGTGAATTTCTAGTTAAAATATAAATAAATAGATCAATAATAAAGTAAATAGAATAAATACGTAAATAAATAGAAGAATAAACGAATAAATAAATAAATAAAATAAATTTTGTCTCAACCACGCCCCTAACTGTGTACCTCGACAACAACAAAACAGATCGAGCGAACAAGACAGATAGAGGCTCTTTCTCTGACAGATGTGTACATGCACATTGTAGAAGAATTCCGACATTGGAGCACTCGGTTTTAACCCATTCAACTCCGATGACAAGATGTCTTGTCATTTGGTCAAATAAAACAAAAAATCATAAAACACCAAAATGTTTGATCAAACACCAGAAAAATATGACGTCAGTCCTCGCTTCGCTCGCAGCGAAGCGAGGACTGACGTCATATTTTTCTGGTGTTTGATCAAACATTTTGGTGTTTTATGATTTTTTGTTTTATTTGACCAAATGACAAGACATCTTGTCATCGGAGTTGAATGGGTTAAGAATTACATAGCGTGAATGATCTTTAATACAAGATTGTATTACTCATATTTCCAGTAAAATGAAAACACAAAATTAGATAAATCCATGTAGACCCTGAATTGGGATTCTCCTCTATAGGTCGCCATTGTGTAGTGAGTCCTCGGTGGATGTCGAAGTAAGCAAATGAGGATACGAATATTGCATTTGTATTCAATTTACTATCGGTAACCAGCGCTTCTCTCCTTAGGACAATAACTTTTTTTTTTTTTTTTTTTTCTATGGAGACTAGTTTCCAGTCACAAAAATTTCTGAGTGACTCTGATCCTTAGGGGTGCTATCTAAGTCCCACATGGTATAATGTTGCAATTCTCTCTTGGGAGCTGGGAATCTTAGGATTGTTATGAGACATGTTAATGACATAGCGGATGTAATATTACTATCTCATCAATAGAAGTGAGAATATTCTAGATGTCTTAGAAAGGATGTGGATATTACCATTCTAGCGTTGAAAGAACATCTACCTCTGAGAATTTCCTCCACCCACTCCCTTCCCACCCACCTCCACCCTCCCCGGTCGAAATTGAGGAATAGAGGGAATAGACCTCTCCTGCTTCAGTCCCCAGCCTTAACCCATTCAACTCCGATGACAAGATGTCTTGTCATTTGGTCAAATAAAACAAAAAATCATAATAAAACAACAAAATGTTTGATGATCAAACAGCACCAGAAAAATATGACGTCATCAGTCCTCCTCGAGGAGGACTGATGACGTCATATTTTTCTGGTGCTGTTTGATCATCAAACATTTTGTTGTTTTATTATGATTTTTTGTTTTATTTGACCAAATGACAAGACATCTTGTCATCGGAGTTGAATGGGTTAGCCGATCTTGCCACTCCTCCACGCAGCCTCAAATACTGAGAAATTTGGGGTTTAGCATCTATTTATCTTATTAGTAGATTAAGACGATGGTATAACCCTCTTTGGTTAGGTTATGTTATGTTAGGGTAGAGTAAGGTAGGTACAGCAATGTATTGGCTGCTTTTTTTTTAAGATACTCCATA
>NC_134781.1:36201099-36206099 GCF_046742065.1 Oratosquilla oratoria | reverse complement strand
TTTCTGTGTAAAGGCAATATTTCCCAGCCGAGGAGGAGGAGGAGGAGGAGGAGTAGGAGGAAGAACACAAGAAAAAGGGTGAGCAAGAGAAAGAAAAGGAGTGGAAGGAATAAGAGGGCAAAGAGAGGGAGGAGGAAGAGGAAAGGAAGAGAGAAGAAGGAGGACGCGAAAGAAGGAAAAAGAGACGAAGGAGTAAGATGAAGTGGAGGAGATGATGGAGGTGGAGGAGGAGGAGTAGAAGGAGAAAGTGAAGGAAGAGTGGAAGGAAAACGTGAAGGAAGAGTGGGAGGAAAAGAGAAGGAGGAGGACAAAAAGGAGAATGAGGAAGAGGAGAAGGGCGAGGAGACGGACAAAGAGAAATCTAAGTCGGAGAGGGATGAGAAGGATGAAAAGGAGAAGGAGAAAGAGGAGAACAAAGAATAGGAGGAGGAGTAGAAGGAGGAGATGGTGGACGAAGAAAAAAAAGTAGAAAAAGTGGAATAGGAGAGGGAGGAGGACGAAAAAGGGAAGGAGGAATAAGAGAACGAGGAAGAGGAGGAATGGAAGGAGGAGGAGGAAGTGGTAGACGAAGAGAAGGAAAAGACAATGAGGAGTAAGAGGAGGAGAAAAAAGAAAAGGAGAAAGAGCAGGTGGAGGAGATAATGAGCGAAGAGAAGGAAGAAGAGATAGAGGAGGAGGAAGAAGGAGGAGGGAGAGGAGGAGTAGGAGGACGAGAAGGAGGAGAGGGTCAGTACTTAACCCATTCAACTCGATGACAAGATGTCTTGTCATTTGGTCAAATAAAACAAAAAATCATAAAACACCAAAATGTTTGATCAAACACCAGAAAAATATGACGTCAGTCCTCGCTTCGCTCGCAGCGAAGCGAGGACTGACGTCATATTTTTTCTGGTGTTTGATCAAACATTTTGGTGTTTTATGATTTTTTGTTTTATTTGACCAAATGACAAGACATCTTGTCATCGGAGTTGAATGGGTTAAACTCGTGGATGAGGCATTACCTCGATCTCCCCAACTCCTGTTGAAAAACTTATCCTCCTATTGGCTACTCCTTAACCCTTTCGTTACGCCCTCGGAGAGCAGGAACTCTCCTCAGCTGAATAAAATCACCTGGCGGCAGTCGTCAGCCATAGTGCAAAGGTTTTTGTGATCTTTGTTCTATTGCCAGACGATGAACGGATCATAAAATATCGTCACCCCCAGGCTTCGACAGGGTGACAATTCTTCATGTGGGCTATCCTAGGGTGACAATTATTCATGTGGGCTATCCTAGGGTGACAATTCTTCATGCGGGTCATCCTGTGTTTACGATTCTTCGGTTGTATAAGTTGATGACAATAACCATAACCCTCATTCAACCTAACTTAACGTAACCTAATCTTTACTGGGGTGACAATTCTTCAGTTGGAATCTCATGGGGTGGCGATTCTTCATTTGGGCGTTCTGGGGTGATAATTCTTCATGTGACCCCGATGAACAATTGTCGGAGATTTTGTTCCGACAGAATGCCGACGAAGGCACTGCCGGAGGACGACGACGCTCTTCTGCACATCTGTCCGCGCACACCACGTCACACAGGTCTCGCAACGCCTCCGTACTCTAAACAGGTAAGCTTCGCCAGCGACGGCTCTGGTGTGGTCCTGCTATGGCGTCGAGTAGTAGCATGGCCAACCTTTGATTAAACACAAGATTAGTAGTGATGTTTCTCACTTCTCATATTCCCATCTACATACACACAGGCACACACACACCACATATGTTATCACCCTTAAGGTCGTTATCACAGAGGCCGATGCCTGTCATGCGTCATCCTAGGGTTCTGAGGTTCCCTACACACTTGACTCCAATGACAATCACTTCAGAACTACAGAACCGACGTCTTCGGTGTTCATGACAAAAAATTTCTAACGCGAAGAATCGACAGGAAATTGAACAGTTGGTTGGAAGCGCGCAAGGAGACACATCAAGAGACTCCGATACAGTGAGATGCATGGTCAATATATCGTGGTGTTTAACAGGTGCTTAGGATCTCCGCACTTTAAAGTCAAGGACAGGCCGGGCATGGGCGAGATAGGCACGGTTCCGCAGAAGAATAGCTAGACAAAACCGGTTATGAAAGACCGGCAAAAACGGGGGCCCAGGAAAATAAATGGGACTTCGCGGACAGGAAGACTGGCGGGAAACAGACCGGGAGAGATTGTGAAGTGAGACAATTAGGATTACAGGCTGATAGGAAAGGAGGATCGACATACTTGGCGTGTCCAGGGACCCCAACATACTCAGCATCTATTGACAATAATGATATTGCCAGTGCTTCTGTTTGTTACAACTTTGACCTCATCCAATAGTATTTCTCTACGACAAGGATGTTGAAGAAGATTCAGTATTGTCGCCAATACAATTACCTCAGTATTGTCAATGAATATTTATTGTCCCATGAGGAAGATATCGGAGAATACACGGCTGGTGGCAGACAGCCAGTGGCAGACCGACTTGGTAGGCAGACGGATGGTAACTTAAAGATAATGGCGAGGCAGCACACAGATATGAGGGTAGCCAACTTGGCTGTCAGGTGATAGGAGACCTCGAGACTCAGGGCCCGGCAGCATCAATGCCCCCGTCCCTGTCCCTGTCCCCAACCCTGTCCCTGTCTCTACCCCTGTCCCTGTCCCTGTCCCTATACCTGTCTCTGTCTCTGCCCCTGTCCCTGTCCCTGTCTCTATCCCTACCCTTATTCCAGCTCCTGTCCCTGACTGTGTCCCCATTCCTGTCCCTACCTCTGTCCCTTTCCTTGTCCCTGTCTTTATCCTTGTCCCTGCCTCTGTCCCTGTCCCTGCTCCTGTCCCTGTTCCTGTCCCCGTCTCTATCCCTGTTCCTATCGCCTCTCTGTCCCTGTCACTGGTCCTGCCCAAGTTTCTGTCAGTGACCGTATCCCTGTCATTATCCCTGTCCCAGTCCTTGCCAATGTCCATGTACTTGTCCCCATACCTATCCCCGTCTCTCTACCTCTGCCAATGTCCATGCCCCATGTCTTTGTTACTGCACCCGTCTCTTAGATACTGCGCCCCTCTAACCCGACCACCCGACCGTCCGGTCTACTCGTAAGTGGCGGATAGGGTCCTCACACTCCACGATCAGGTCCACGAGCCGTCATCCAGGCGCCTTCACCCACCTGAATGAAGCCACGACACGTTGGCCAAACACACAGACGCTAAATGGTCCATCGAGGTATCCATCAATTTACAATGACAAGGCCGACAAGAGGCCTTCCGGCCCATAACGACACAGAAAAAAAAAAAATATAACCAGCTGACAGACATTACAAGACACACACACACACACGCACACACACACACACACACACACACACACACACACACACACACACACACACACACACACACACACACACACACACACACACACACACACACACACACACACACACACACACACACACACACACACACACACACACACACACACACACACACACACACACACACACACACACACACACACACACACACACACACACACACATATATATATATATATATATATATATATATACATATTTATATATATAGATATACACACACATATATATATATATATATATATATATATATATATATATATATATATATATATATATATATATTCAAATCCTTCTTGTAGATGAATGAAATGGTTGTAAGTCAGTCGGAGGGAAGTTCGCAAAATATGTCGACGGGGTGAAGGGTCTCAGGCGAGATGTTGGGAGTTCCTTCGGCGGCACTGGGGCCACTTTCTTTGGCTGAACAAAAACCTCTGGTGTCAGAGGCCCCTCATCCCCTTCTCAAAGATACACAGGTAGAGCTATCTAAATTGCCTGGAGGACTTCGTCGTAAAGATTTCAACTCCTTCAACCTCGGGGCTGCTCCTCGGCTGAATAAAATCGTTTGGTGTTGGCCAAGAAAAATGTTCTTAAGGTCTTTTGTGCTGAAGGTGGTCGACTCGACTGGTAGAGGAAACCTACTTCAGAGTTTTTTAAGGCGTTCGACGCAGGCAGGCGGGCAGGCAGGAGGGAGGGAAGGCAGGCAGAACGGCAGGCAGGCAGGTCAGGCAGCCAAGCAGACAAGCAGGCAAGTAGGCTGGGGAAGACAAGCAGACAGGCAGGCAAGGAGGCAGGGGAAGACAAGCAGACAGGCAATCAAGCAGGCAGGGGAAGACAAGTAGACAGGTAGGGAAGCATACAGAAAAAGACACCCTAACCAGACAGGGCAAGACCAGCAGACAGGGAGGCAAGGAGGCAGACAAGTATGGCAGGGCATTCAAGCAGCCAGGCAAGCTGGCAAGGATGCAGTCCCCTCTCAAGGTAAACAGACTGCAGCACTTGTTGCCCTACGCAGCAGAATCACCACCCCACCCGCCCACCACCACCCACCTCTAGGTAGGGCAGGGCACCCACGCACCAATGGGTGTCCACATACCCAAGACAAGCAAAGGAATCGCTCGTTAAACGGGAAGGCAGGCAAGTGGGAGAGAAAGCCTTGGCAATACAGACGACGACGTGTGTTTATCCTTGCACTCCATGTCTCCATCACCACCAAGGGTTCATGGACAGAGAATGAGAAAGTGAGGAAGAGGGTTGTGAACGGGTAAAAGAGGGAGTTTGCGTATAGAGGAAGAGGGAGAAGGTGGAAGGTGGATGGAAACGGGGGGAGAGGTGAGGGTGACTGGGAGGGGGGGGCTTTGGAACGTGCAAAGGACGGGATTTGGGCAGAGGTGGGACAGGAGGAGAAAGAGGAGGAGAAGGAGGAGGAGGAGGAGGAGGGAGTGGAGAAGATTGAGGAAGATGATGTGATGAGGATCATTGCTAGTGTGCAGTCACAGTCAGCTGCCATTTGACACGGTTACTGCTATGTTTTTCTGGTCATCAGGGACATTACAAAAGAGTGACTCGACAGTAAATGTAGTATTCTAGCTCCATTATGTGATTTTACGCTTTATACATT
>NC_134781.1:36183647-36186147 GCF_046742065.1 Oratosquilla oratoria | reverse complement strand
CAAATTTATGTGCAAAGGCCTTTTGAGTTATTTCAGCACGATAGGTACTCATCATTTGAATGACGTTGGTCTAACGTTTGTCAGAATTATAAAGACTATAAAATGTATCATCGAGGCAAGACTCGTAGTGATAGATTTAGATTGGACAAATTTAGGTTTAAGAAGGAAATAGATAAGAATTGGTTTACCAACAGAGTAATTAACGACTGGAACAGACTTAGTAACCATGTAGTGAGAGCTGAAACAATTGCTTGTTTTTAGAGAAGATGAGACGTCTTTAAGGATAGGGATTACAGGTGGTAAGGAACATGGAACTTCCTAGTTTTGACCTTATGGTCCCTTGCAGTCTCCTACATTCCTATGCTCTTATTTCTGACCCCTACAGTCCCTGGGTAGGCCTTTGGCCGAATAAAATAGTCTGGTGAATCAAATGTGTTAAAATTCATCTAATTTGAAGGTTGCCCGTCAGGAGATGATCCCACAGAGACCAAATGGGCTCTTAACCCCCTTACAACACGGTCAATTATCTTCTTGAATACCAACTTTGCCGTAGGTTCACCTGGCAGAGGTTTAGGTGTGATAGGAATTCATGTAATAAGGATTGATCCTGGCAAATCTACGCTCTAATATTTAAAATAAATTAGAAGTTGGTTGGAAGATGTACATTTCAGTAAATCCGGGAAACTATAAATTAATCATTCAGGAGTATTAGTGAAAAAAGAGTTCATCCAGTTAAAGTTAAACGGCATCGATTTAGTTTATTTCTCCCACGAATAACCAGCCTTAACTAAATGGAATTAACAAATAACCCATTGGCGTACCAAATCGTTAGATACAAAAACAATGAGTTTGGTGGAAAAATATTGCAAACTGCATAACTTGCAACTTAGCCCATATGGCCTTATCATGATAGCGAAGTTATGTGATTCATGACGTCGTTGTGCATAATAAAACCGATTTTTTTTTAGAATGTTGCAAAGTTTTTGTTTTTTTCTTTAGAATGTTTCCTTTCTTTTATAACGTTGTGAAGTCCATCCCTTGCAAAACAGGCAATATGACTCAAACTTTTGAGTACAATACAACCAAACTCAAAAGCATGTCACCAGTCTTGCAAAAGGTTCATCTGTTCATAAACAACACTACAAGTTATTTTTGTAACGTTCAAATGTAATACTACAAGACATATTTCCAATATAACGATTCTGTGTCGTCTAGTCCCCTTGCTACCGTGGAGATAACATAGAGATAGATTAGATGCCCTGGCGGCAGCCACAGGACATGAGAAAGTACCACTTAGTACGTCAGGACTTTGCTAAGATGGGCTATCACCTTTTACTCACACAAAAGGGGAAGTATCACCCAGCCCGTGTGTAAATGATGTGTAAAAAATAAAATATACACTTTCGCTTTCAACAATCGCTGGTACTGTAAATTGCGACAGAAATGCTACCTCAGGTCATCCTTCACTGCCTAAAACGATGAACTGGGCAACACCTTCAAGAATTTGATATTGGCAAGAGCCAGACGATTCTATTCGGCTTAGACGGAACCCCGAAGAGTTTGGCGAGAAATTGTGAGCCGTTTGCACAAGATAGACCCTGAAGCACCGTCCACGCAAGCATCACAGAGTGCGTGCTGACATGACCGAGAATATTATTCTCGGTGACTGACTCGCTCACCGTCTTTGCCTGCAAAAGACGAAAGCAAAAACTTTAGTGGTTTGTCTCCTGCAGACAAAGGGGGAGAGGCCATCAGGGAATACTATTCGCGTTTATGTCTACAGACCCTGCATACTCGCAATGACAATAAGGATAGGGTTAACCTTGTTACGTGGAGGGGGGGGGGCGCCATTGATAAAGGTTGAAACCAAGTGAACTGAGAATTATATTGTTGAGGACAAAAACAAACGCCTATAACTTAGCGAGAAATAAGCGAGAAATCTGTTCTTTGCCAAGTTCTGTCGAAAGTGAAGCCCTTGAGGAAGCACAAAAAAGTGATCTAAAAGAAGAAGAATGAAGGAGGGGGATGGAAGAAGAAAAAGAGGATAAGAAAATACATTAGTCTGATGATTTTTCCAAAGCCAAGAAAACAAATTAGAGATAGCAGAAGAGCATTACCGCACACCAAAACACACACACACACGCACGCACACACACACGCACACACACACACACACACACACACACACACACACACACACACACACACACACACACACACACACACACACACACACACATACACACACACATACATACACACACACACACACACACACACACACACACATAAACACACACACACACACACATAAATACACACACACATACACACACACACATACACGAAAGGAGTATATTCTAAAATTCTTGTCAACTTCATAAGATTTGTTACCACAATACCAAGTCTTCAGGAGGCGAAGGATTTACCCATCCCCCCTGGCCTAGATAGTTTGATCAGAACGTAATGGTCGAATCACTGAAGTGAGAGCCTGTTGATG
>NC_134781.1:36158647-36176147 GCF_046742065.1 Oratosquilla oratoria | reverse complement strand
TCACCCCACACTCTGCATCTTTCCAGAGAGTGTAAGTTAAGGTGCCTAAGCTTCTCTTCGTAAGGCAAATTTCTGAGTCCATGTATCATTTTGGTCATTCTTCTCTGTACTGATTCTAGTGAATTTATGTCCATTCTGTAGGACGAAGACCAAAAATGTACCGCATAGTCAAGGATGGGTCTAACTATCGCTAGATAGAGTTTAATAATTATCTCTGCACTTCTATTCTTTACCGTCCTAGCAATGAAACCTGCTCTTTTAGCTTTATTCCTGGCGCTAATGCACTGTTTCCTGGTTTCAAGGTCCGGACTCACTAGAACTCCCAAGTTTCTCTCGCACTCATTTTCCTTTAAAAGCGTGTTATCTAAGCTGTATCTATTTTCGGGGTTGTGCAGCCCTACGTTTAACACGCTACACTTAAAGATATTGAAGTTCATTTGCCATTTCACCGATCATGTGAACAATTTGTTAAGATCATCCTGCGGAATCTGTGCGTCATCTCCTGACCTAATTAGGCTTTCTATTTTAGTGTCGTCTGTAAACTTACTAACATCACTATTTATCCCGTCGTCTAAGTCATTTATGTACATAATGAACAACAAGGGACCCAAAATCGAGCCCTGGGGGACCCCACTAGTAACATTGCCCCACCTAGATTTTACTCCATTTATGGTGACCCGCTGTTTTCTGTTACTAATCCAAGCTCTAATTCATTCTAGCACTTTTCCTCCTATGCCATGGGCTTTGATTTTATTTAGTAGTCTCTGGTGTGGCATCTTATCGAACACTTTGCTAATGTCCAGGTAAATAATATCGTAATTACCATTGTTATCTGACGCCTTATATACTCTAGCGTAAAAAGATAGAAGATTAGTCACACATGATTTACCCTTGTAGAAACCATGCTGTGAATCACGAATTAAATTATGTCTTTCGATGTGTTCTCTGAGTCTATTTACTATTACTGATTCAAGCATTTTTCCTATAACCGATGTCAGATACAGCTCCGGTGTGTGTGAAATGTTGTCCGAGGGTGTAACAGTGTAAGTAAAAATGAGTGAGTGGTGTGAAAATGTGAAAAACCCGAAAAAACGTCACAAGATAACTTATAATAAAATGATAACATAGCCAGACAAAATGAAATAGAATAGAATAAAATTAAATGAAAACAATGTGATAATTTGAAGTGATGTAACGTCCTATGATATCACAATTTTTTCATTATATATATATATATATATATATATGTATATGTATATATATGTATATATATATGTATATATATATATATATATATATATATGTATATATATATATGCATATCTTGTAAGTTTTCTGCTCTTTCTGAAATAAGAATAACGTCATCCACAAACCTTAGATTTTTCAAATATTCGCCATTAATCTTTAAACTTTTCTTTTCGCAACTCAATCTTCTGAAAATATCTTCCCAGCAAAATGTAAATAGTTTGGGTGAAATTGTATCGCCTTTCCCGTCTCCTTTCTCGATCTTGATATTTTCTGTATCTTTATGTAGTCGAATTATAGCGGTACCTTTAGCATAAATCTTTTCTAAAACTCTTACGGCCTGATCGTTTGTACCCTACTTGCGTAGCGAGTTTAGTAATGCTATTTGTTCTACCGAGTCAAAGACCTTCTCGTAATCTACAAAAGCTAAACAGAGAGGTACATTGTATTCTTTCGTCTTCTCAATTAGTTGGTTTATTGCCTGCAAATGGTCTAGAGTCGAATATCTGCTCCTAAAGGCTGCCTGTTCTCTCGGCTGGTTTCCATCTAAAACTTGATTAGTCTATTTGTAACGATCTTGGAGAATACTTTATATACATTTAATAGCAAGCTAATTGGTCGATAGTAACTAAGGTCCTTCTGGTCTCCCTTTTTATGCAGTAAAATTACTATAGCATTGCAACACGCATCAGGAACGCTTTCTTGACGTAAGCACTGGATGTACAACTGAGCTAATTTAATATGAACTAATTTACCTGCGTCTTTCAATAGATCTATCGATATACCATCTTTCCCAGGTGATTTTCCTCGTTTCATAGTTTTTAGGGCAAATTCTACTTCTCCCTTTGTAATCTCTGGTACATTACTAACGTCTACACATGATTTTACTGACTCAACTACGGTCTTCGAAGAGTAAAACTCTTGGTAAAATTCTTCTACTCTTTTTACCATTCTGTCCCTGCATTTAATGATTTCTCCATTTCTATCTTTCAAACATATAATTTGCTGTCTTCCTAAAGCATGTCTGCGCTCAGTCCCTTTAATACTTTTACCTTTCCGAATAGCTTCCTCTATTTCATCCATGTTACTCTTCCTTTTCTCTAATCTCTGCCTTTTGTTGATAAGCTTGTTTAGTTCTACTCTTTCTATTTCGTCTTTCCTGCTATTAATCTGCTAGGTCCTTCTTTTAATTAGCTTTGGAGTATTTGTTTTCTCTGGTGTTTTTTGTACTTCCTACTTTCTCTGCCGATTTCCTAATGATATTCACTAAACTTAAATTATTATATTCCACGGTGTCCTCTTTAGTTCTTAGAGCTTAGAATCTATTTTTAATTTCCAACTGAAAAATCTTATTATTATCCTTAACCTTTGCAAGGCTGATTTTCTTTCTTAAAACTAGTTTATTTCTCTCGGATCTGAAATTGAATTTAGCTGTGCAACCTACCATTCTATGGTTACTACCTATGTTGACTTTATTTATCACCGTAACATTGCTAACGCTTTTGCTCTCATTTCCTAATATGAAATCTATTTCGTTCTTTGTTGTTCCATTTGGACTTCTCCACGTCCATTTACGACCTACACGCTTTTGGAAGAAAGTGTTCATTATCATCATGTTGTAGTTCTCTGCAAAATTGACTAACATCTCACCTCTGTCATTTCTTTCACCTACTCCAAACTTCCCAATCCGCGTCTCATCTCCCATCTTCTTCCCCACTTTAGCATTAAAGTTTCCTATTACCAACGTGTACTTACTTTTTTCTTGATCCATTACCTAACTTAAATCGTCATAGAACGACTCAATTTTATCGTCTGAACTCAGTGAAGTTGGTGCATAGACCTGAACTATTTTTAGAATGTACCTTTTATACAGCCTAATCACAATCCAAACGACACTGTCTGACAAACTACTGAATTTATCCTTACCTCTATAGTAGAACAGGTGGTGACCATCTTGTAATTGTATTAACTTTTCTTCCGCTCTTCGGACTTCGCTCAATCCTACGATGTCCCACTTGACGTTGTCTAGTTCTTCCATTAAACTCTCCAGCCTATGGTCTTCTGAGAGACTTCTTACGTTGTAAGTATAGATCTTCATTTTCTTCATGTTGTTTAATGTCCAAGACTTGGATCTGCTTGGACAGTGCTTACTCACATTCGGTGGCACACTACCCGTAAGCACACGAGGGAATGCGGCTGGACCTTTAGGAGACGATGATCCAACAGGAATGACCGGTTTTGTTTTGGATGTGTTGATAACGTTTGTTATAATTTGTTATAAGTCATCTCACCTTCGTACCACCTTTTTTTGGTGAGATATTTCTCTGGTGTCACCCTATTATATTCGGTGAAGCCCTATATCTATAGGGTGCCCAATGGTCCACGCCGTCATTATGACGGTACCTCATATATCTATGAGGAGTCTCCCTGTTCGCCATCAGGGACGTGCCAATCAGCAGTGGGTCCTGCGACTGTGTGTGCGAGCTGCTCTTTGTCTGATCTTTCTTACAAAACCTGTTCGATATGGATGACCCTCCAGAGATTTACCCTCTATTGACATAGCTTCTGTAGTCATTAAGATTCTCAAGCCTATCCACATCAAGGTGTCAACTCTTGGATATATATATATATATATACATATCCCCTGCAATATATATATATATTTATATATATATAATGTATATATATATATACACACACATATGTATATATATATATATATATATATATACACACATATGTATATATATATATACATCTATATATATATATATATATATATATATGTACATATGTGTATGTATGTATATATATACATATATGTATATATATATATATATATATATATATACATATATGCAGAAAGATCACTATAAACAACACGTGATCCACAAATTTTGCTGGTAACCACTAAGGAAATCGGAAGAAAACAGTATATCCCAAGCGCTTTCGTGTAATTCACATCTTCAGGGGAATACAGAAAAAGTTGTGTTACAAAGAAGTTTAAAAATAACAAGATTATACACTAGGAAAGGAACAGGCAAGGTGTGAGATGTCACAAAATTAAACACTAGGAAAGGAACTGGCATAGCACAAGATGACACGAAATATTACACTAGGAAAGGAACCGGTGAAGGACAAAAAGTCACATATGAAATAAGAATAAGTCTTGGTACACAAAGTCATCAAAGAAAAAGAAATCTAGAGAACAGCACAATTCACCAAATTAATTTTGGTCACATACAACCTGATTACAAATTTTGTTAATGATGAATTTATCTAATTTATAAATGCCATTACTGATATTAAGAGTAGAACCTTCAGAATTTTTTATAATACTACTTTCTATTATGTTTCTATTGACAAATGAATTACAAGAAATGATAGAGGAAGCATTAGTCCAATTAATACAATGATTGAAGTCTTTCATGTGAACAAATAGAGCATTGGATTCTTGTGCTGTTCTAACACTATATTTATGTTGTTTAATTCTAGTTGATAGTTCTTTGCCCGTTTGTCCAATGTAATACTTTTTACAATCTCTGCAAGGGATTTTGTATATGCCACCATCAGAATCAGCGGGAGAATTTTTTATTATTAATTTCTTAAAAGTGCATGTGTTATTAAACGCTACTTTAACATTCCATGTTTTAAGTAGATGAGGAACTTGAGAAAGATTGTTACTGTAAGGTAATACTAAAAGATTCTTAATGTCAAAAAGGGGAGGGGGTTGATTCCTATGAAAAGTTTTTTTCGCCAAAGAGAGAGCGTTATCTAAAAATGTTCTAGGGTACTTTAATCCTAAACCTAGGTTAACAATAGACTCAAATTCCTCATCAATGAATTCCGGGCTGCATATCCGCAAGGCACGTAAGAACATAGAAGAAAATACAGATTTTTTTTACTTTATCTTGGTGTTCAGAGTAATAATGAATATAAGAAAACACATTAGTCGGTTTTCTATAAATACTAAATTTATAGTCATAACCTTCTCTGTGGATAAGGCAATCTAAAAAGGGCAATTTGTTATTATTTTCTAGTTCTACAGTAAAATTAATGGAGGGAACTAAATTATTCAGAGATTGTAGAAAAGCATCCAGGTCTTCAGTACATGGCCACAGGCAAAGAACATCATCTACATATCTATACCATATCGCATTAGATGGCAAAATTTTACACAATAGTTCTTTTTCAATAAAAATTACCGTTAAATTCAAACTTACAATTTTTTACGCATAATTTGATAAGTTCAATTATAATAGCAGAAGGCAAAGGAAGTGAGATTTTGTCTAAATAATCAGTAAGAAAAACAATTAAATCATCTACAGGAATTTTTGTGAATAAACTAGTTATATCAAAACTTACTAACCTAAAATTATAATTAATATTTAAACCATTAAGTTTTTGAACTAAGTCTACATTATTTTTTAAGGATGAATTAGAAATTGTGCCAACTAATGGACTGAGTAAGGACACTAGCCATTTGGATAAATTATAAGAAATGGATTTAACAGAGCTAATAATAGGTCTTATTGGATTATTTGGTTTGTGTGTTTTTACTAATCCATACATATAGGGAAGAGAAGGAGTGATGGTAGAAAAACGTTTGATGAGTTCATCTTCCCCCTTTAACAAAGTTTTCATTTTTTTGTTAAATTCACTGTTCACCTTATTAAGTGGGTTGGTCTTAAGATGGCCATATGTAATGTCATCGGACAAAAGATCATCCATTTTAGACAAGTAGTCATCCCTATTTAAAATGACCACTGCATTTGCTTTATCTGCTCTAGTGATATGTAAATGTTTATCCTTTTTGATATATATATATATATATATATATATATATATATATATATATATATATATATATATATATATATTGGAGGTGAAAAAAGAAGTCACGGGTCTAGTTCCGGTTTTGGTTTTGTTTTTGTTTTTTGTTTTTTAGTTTATTCCTGACCGGTTTTGCTCTGTGCTTCTTTAGAGTAGAAGAATATAGCGAAACCGGTCAGGAATAAACTCAAAACTTGGAACTAGACCCGTGACTTCTTTTTCCACCTTCATCAACTTGTCACACTCTCCGAACACATATATATCTATGTATATATATATATATATATATATATATATATATATATATATATATATATAAATGTGTGTGTGTGTGTGTGTGTATATATATATATAAACATATATATATATATATATGTATATGTATACATATATATATGTATATATATATGTATAAATATATATATATATATATATATATATATATATATATATACATATATCACCTAGACAAAATGTAGGGGCACATTTGTAAATAATAAACACGAAGAACCCACAGTCGGAATAAAAGGAAACTTGGAAGAAAGTATAGATTCTATATTTCGGCTAATAGCTATAGCCCTCTTCAGGAAAGTACAGTTAACAAGAATTTGCAGAGACATAAGTATAATTGAGATGTGAGTAGAAGGGAAACACGCAGAGCTAAAAACAGGACAATCCGTCTCGCAGGGCGGAGTCAGAGGTGAGGGGATGTGTGGGTGGAGGTGTGAGGTCAGAAGGGAAGCGGGGTCAAGATTGGTGAGGGAGCGGGGTCAGGAGGGTGAAAATCCTTAGCGAAATGGCTCACAGCAAGGCTAGAGCCAGCCACCATAAAAATTCAGTTCCCACCACACGACCCTCTTTCAAAGATGTTTTAAAAATCCCCTATTTAACTCCATCAATCCTTCTTTTAAATTAATTCCCAACAAGCGTCTCACAGTTACCTAGCATTACCCTAGCACTGTACACAAACAAATTGTTAACGTTCATCAAAAGTTAAAGGGAAATGTAGAGATTGTGATTTAGTGTACCTTGGTTAGACTGGAAGGGATCTTAATACCAGGTTAACGGAGCACAAAAGATCCATTAGGTATGTCCAGGAAAATTCCGCTGTGTACCAACATGTCAGTACCAAAAATCACAGTCTTGACTGAGACAAGGCCTAAATTTTGTTAAATTCAACTGTAGCTTTAGAAGAAAAATTTTTGAATCAGCCTTAATCGAAAGGTCAATGGTCCCCGGACATAATCTCACGGCCAGCTGTGAGCCATTTGGTTAAGAATTTTCACCCTCCTGACCCTGCTCCCTCACCAATCTTGACACCGCTTCCCTTCTGACCTCACACCTCCACCCACACATCCTCTCACCTCTGACTCCGCACTGCAAGACGGATTGTCCTTTTTTTAGCTCTGCGTGTTCCCCTTCTACTCACATCTCAATTGTACTCATGTCTCTGCAAATTCTTGTAACCTGTACTTTCCTGAAGAGGGCTATAGCTATTAGCCGAAATATAGAATTTATACTTTCTTCTAAGTTTCCTTTTATTCCGACTGTGGGTTCTTCGTGTATAATATATATATATATATATATATATATATATGTATATATATATATACATATATATATATATACATATATATATATATATATACATATATATATATATATATATATATATTGTTACGCCTTCCGCAAGGATATAATGATTATCTGTCTAGGAAGGGTTCGTACTTCATGGCTTTGATGTAATAAAGGCAAATTGAAACGGAAGAGAACACAAAAAACTACTTTAATTATTGAAAAGGGCAATAAACATTATCACACTATATTTTTACAACAAAAATTAACCAATAGACAATTCGTAACGTCTCATAAAACAAATATTTCCTTAACCTGAACAAAAACTAAGTCATGAGAATAATCTTAAGGTACATGTGAACACAAGGGGTAGAAAGTGCGGAAGCGATGTGGAAGGGTGAGTAATGCCTTGACTAACCAACGAAAGCCGACTGGTTGCCTTGTATAGGGTTGACGAGGACGGGAGGAAGTAGAATGAGGAGCCGGATAAAACTAGTCTGGGCTTGCAGGCGAACTGTAGGAACGGGATCGGAGAGCAGGAGAGGAGGGAAGACACAAGTATACAATCATTTACAGGACAGATACATAATTAAGTGCAATGAATACCAAAAATATATGCATAGACATACATTCAAATATACAGAGGATGGTGGGCCATCACACACACACACCCTAGAACTCAGCAACTCAAGAGAACAAATTAGTTGGGAATTCTAATCAGGACGGCTGAGGGTGTCAGCAAGAACATTCTCTGAACCTTTAATATGTTTAATCTCGAGGAGGTATTGTTGGAGAAACAAGGACCAAGGTAACAGCCTCCTATTACTGTTCTTGTTCCGTTCAAGGAATAGTAGTGGATTATGGTCGGTAAATACTAGTAAGAGGGTCGAGCTGGGTTGTACGTAGCATTCGAACTTTCGCAGGGCTGAGGTGATGGACAGTAGCTCCTTCTCGGTGGTCCGCTTTTGGTGCTAGTCTAGCTGGAGAAGGGCAGTTTCGACGGCTTGATCACTTGCGTCCGTCTGTAGAACAAAGGGGGCGTCGAAGTTAAGTGAACGCAGAACTGGATCCTGCGTGAGGAATGTTTTTAATAGCAGGAAAGCGTTCTGACATTCCGGAGTCCAGGAGTAGGGTATGGAGCAGCTTGTCATTCGGGTGAAGGGTAAGGCTACCTCTGAGAAGTTTGAACAGAACGTTTGGTAATATCCGGCCATACCCAGAAAACGCCTGAGTGATTTCCGAGTAAAGGGAGCCGGGTAGTCTAGAATAGCCAAGACGTTGGCTCGTTTCGGCCGGACGACGCCTTGTACCACCTCGTGTCCCAAGTACGTTACCGTAGCTTGTGCGAAGATGGTCTTGGAAAGCTGGACGGTGAGGTTGGCTTCTTCCATTCGGGACATTACGACATCTAGTAGTTGTACATGGTTCTGCCAATTAGGAGAAAATATTAAAATATCGTCTAAATATACAGCTACCCCATCAATGTCCTGTAATAGGCAATTCATGGCACGTTGGAACGTAGCCGGACTATTACGTAACCCAAACGGCATGACGGTGTATTCAAAGAGTCCAAAGGGAGTGATGAATGCAGAGAGGGGACGAGCCAAAGGAATTTGATAATAACCTTTAGTGAGGTCAATTTTAGTAACAAACTTGGACTGTCCCACCTTGTCAATTAAATCGTCGACCCGAGGAAGAGGGTAGGCGTCAGGTAGGGTAACTACATTGACT
Source organism: Oratosquilla oratoria (assembly GCF_046742065.1). Taxonomy (NCBI): domain Eukaryota; kingdom Metazoa; phylum Arthropoda; class Malacostraca; order Stomatopoda; family Squillidae; genus Oratosquilla; species Oratosquilla oratoria. Next base: position 36,166,763 of record NC_134781.1, on the reverse strand, counting down.
CGTCGGTAGTCCGTACACAGTCGTGTTTGTCCGTTTTCTTTGGGGACTAGGACGCACGGAGAAGCCCACGGAGAATTACTGAGAACTGCTAAGCCATGCGCACGAGATAGTCGACCTCTTTCTTCATTATCTCAGCTTCTTTAAGGGATGTGTTCGGTTCGGATGTTGGTGGCTTGGAGAAGTTCCTAAATACAGTTGAATCTCATTGGACGTCGGGTTACAACGGCCAGGATTGTCTCGGAACAAGGATCTGTGACTAGAAATAATTTCAGAAATCTCCTTAGCCTGGTCAGGATTCAAGTGGTTAAGAGACAAAGGGAGGTTATTCAAGATGTCACTGTTGCTGCCGACTGTGAGAGGATCGAAATGTGGCAACGTCGGTTCTTGGACCAGTGGACGGTGGGTTAACATAGGCATTTTATTGTTACAGTGATTTAGAAAAAGCAATGGTTTGACAGAAGTGTCTAGTGGCAATTTGGATAGGTATGAGCAAGATGACGTGAACATGTTGAGTTGCTTTGCATCTGTCCGGGGTTTCTAGTACGTAATTACATTCTAAAATCTTTTTCTGAACTTTATAAGGATCATGGTATTTAGCTTGAAGAGGTTGTCCAGAGATGGGAATGTACGCAAGAACCATACCTCCTTCCTTGAATTCTCTCTTACGAGATTTTTTATCAAAATTAACTTTCATTTTACTCTCTGCACGCTCAAGGTTCTTCAGGGCAAAGGAATGAATTCTTATTAGGTTATCCTTAAGGGAAACAATATACTGGTTGACAGACTTTAAAGGTGATGTAGGAGAAGAGGTGATATGGTCCTTGATTACCTTGAGGGGGTCCCCTTACCTTCCTTCCATATAGCAGTTCAAAGGAAGAAACACCTAAAGCTTCAGATGGTGTTTCACGGAGCGTAAATAGAAGGAAAGGCAATCCCTCATCCCAATCAAGGTCCTCCTTGTAACAGAACTTACGTAGCATATTCTTTAATGTTTGATGACATCGTTCCAGAACTCCCTGACTGGCGGGGTGGTACGCTGTAGACAGATACTGTTTGGCATTTAGTTCTTTGAGAACTTGGGTAAAGAGATTGCTAGTGAAATTGGAACCTCTATCTGATTGTATTTCCTGAGGAATACCAAAGGAAGTAAACATGTGAGTTAAACACTTAATTACACTCTTGGCAGAAATATTCCTTAAAGGAAAAGCTTCAGGGTACCTGGTAGTGGGACAAAGAACTGTTAAAATGTACTGGTAACGGGCCCACAATGTCAATCAATAGCGTCTGAAAAGGTTCACCAGGTACTTTAATGGGTTGAAGAGAATGCGGAGGGATAGACTCGTTCGACTTGCCCACTAGTTGGCAAGTGTGGCAACCTTTAACGAATCTACCTACCTCTGTTTTCATACCAGGCCAAAAGAATTCTGACAAGTGTCGTAAATAAGTTTTCTTAATACCTAAATGTCCTGAGTGTCTTGCATGAGCAACCTCCATTACCTGAGTCCTCAAATGACATTCTGCCCAGGTATCATCATAAGAAAGGTGATGAGGTTTATACAATCTTATAAGTATCCCTTCGTGCAAATAAAAGGAGGGAGTATGTAGGATATCCTCCTTGGGAGTCTGGAATTCTGGAATTCAAGAAAAGACCACCTCGCCTGCGCGGGATCGGGTTTTGTGGGAGGGGAAGAACGTCTGTTAGAAAATGAAAAGATAGTAGTGTATAAAAGAGGGCTATTGCCACCGGGCGAATCGCGAGCAATTAGGGGCTAGATTGTTGTCATGGCATAGGAGGACTTGACCAGGAGCTTGGAGGGAAGCGCCTGACGCCGGAGGTTAGGAGGTTGGGATTACCAACGGGGTTAGGATCACCAACGAAAGTTTAGAAAATGGTAGGAGGCGTAGTAGTAGAAAAAGGTGGAAAAACGGAAAAATCTTTAGTGGGAGGTAAACTGAAATGAGAAGATGTAGTAGAAGAGAAAGTTAGAAAGGAAGCGAACTTTAGTCGAAGAAAAAGTAAGTGTTTATGTTTGTGCGTGATTTGTGGCTCTGTTCGTGAGAGGTGTATGTGTGTATCTTACGAGAAGTGAGTTGATTTCACTTTCCGCGTGTAGAGGGCGAACCTGATAAGCCACAGGTGGGGCGAGCGTCCCCTGATTATCCCCAGGTTTTGGGTTTGAAGTCCTTTTAGATCTGATCAAGGGGCGGAGCGAGGGGGGGCAGACGGGTGGTGTACACCCGCCTGCCGACGTCAACGAGAGATCAGTGACCAGAACGGGAGCGGCAAGGAGATAACTCCCCGCCGCCACCGCTGGCGAGGGCGAACCTGATAAGCCACAGGTGGGGCGAGCGTTGTCTGTTTATCCCCAGAATGGGTTTGAAGTCCTTTTAGAGCTGATCAAGGGGCGGTGCGAGGGGGGGCAGACGGGCGGTGTACACCCGCCTGCCGACGTCAACGAGAGATCAGTGACCAGAACGGGAGCGGCAAGGAGATAACTCCCCGCCGCCACCGCTGGCGAGGGCGAACCTGATGAGCCACAGGTGGGGCGAGCGTTGTCTGTTTATCCCCAGACTGGGTTTGGAATTCGGAAGAGTAGATTCAGTGGCGATGCGAGGGAGGGGCAGACGGGCGGGTGTTGTATGGTCTCTTTCCTTCCAATCACAACTCTGAAAACAGAGAATTACGCGATTGGGAATTGTGTGTAAATGTCAGAAGTGTAAACTCGCTAACCAGCGTCAGCGAGAGGCCAGCGTTTGGTTGCGGGCCGGTCGGACAGAAAGGTGTCCCAAGTCTCTCCGTCAACCAGCCTGCGGTCAGATTGGGCGTACTGAGAGAGACGATTGGGCCTCTGCTTTGCTAGCGAGAAAGTGTGCATGTGCCTCTTTTCTTCCAAGCACTACTCTGAAAACAGAGATTTACGTGACTTGGGAAATGTGTGTGTGTATTTGTATTGGTGTAACCCGCCTGCCGACGTCAGCGTAGAGGTCGGTCATGCCAGACCGGCGGCAGCTAGGAGATGTATCTCCCAGCCACCACCGGCCGGCGATGATACTTGGAGCTTGTTGAGAGAGCTGGTTGAAGAGACGTCCGACCTCTAGCAGCGCTGAGAATGAGAATGAGAATGAGAATGAGAATCAAGCAAATAATAATAAACAAACAGACAAATGATAACAAACCAAATAATATAAAATACATTATAATCATTAAAGCTTTGAACTGAACTACATTGCACTGCCTCTGCAGGAAGTTTATTCCATTCATTAACTACACGGTTGGCGAAGTTCTTTCTACCCACTTCCAAATTAAATCTATTTCCGGACAGTTTGAGACCATTGTTTCTTGTCGGATTCTCATTCAGTGTGAATTTTTTTTCACTTTTGATGTTTTCAATTCCCTATATATTCTTAAAGACCTCTATCAAGTCACTTCTGAGTCTACGTTTTTTTTTTGTTTTTGTTTTTTTTTAAAGGAAAACAGATTCATATGTTTTAGTCGATTTTCGCATGATTTACTTTTGATATTTGGAATCAGTTTTGTAGTTCGCCGTTGTAATTTTTCCAATCTGTCAATGTCTTTAATGAGATTCGGTGACCATACGGAAACAGCATATTCCAAATGTGGATTTAACTAACGATTTATATAGCTTGTTAATGAGTGATGGACTTTTGAAGTCAAAAGATCATGCAATCAGTCCTAGAATCTTATTTGCTTTCTCAGAGGCTGAAATACACTGCTTAGATGATTTGAGATCGTTACTACTAATTACGCAGAGATCTTTTTTACTATTCACTTTTGTTAACGAATTTCTAAATAAGTTGTAATCGTACTTACTGTTATTTTTACCTATGTGCATTACCTTGCATTTACTTGTGTTAAATCTCATTAGCCACTTTTCAGACCATTGCTGTAATTTATCTAAATCTTCTTGAATGTCTAATTGGTTTAAGAGATCATTTACCATTACCCACAGTTTTGTATCATCAACAAATTTGGAAACAGTAGATTTTAGTCCATGGTCTATATCATTTATATATACTATGAATAGAAGTGGCCCAAGAACGGAACCCTGAGGAACTCCACTTGTAACATTTATCCATCCAGAAGTTTTTCCATTTAAAACAACTCTCTGCTTTCGATCATTCAACCAATTACTAGTCCAACTTAATAGGCTACCACTTATTCCATGTGATGCTAATTTAGTATGTAGTCTTTCGTGGGGGACGGTATCTAAAGCTTTTGCAAAGTCTAGATATATCAAAATCAATGCCAACACATTCATCTTTTTTCTCTCAAACATACTCCCTATCTCTTCCCTTTTACTCTCATCTGTACCACATCCACGCACATTAAAAGACCTAGACCTTAAGGTACAGGTTGGAAAACTCCTAGACCCTTTTATTCATTTACTTTTTTTAGGAATGTCCCCTGTGGGGCTATGGGGAGAAGAACACCTAGTGCTAACCCACATCCCACTTTTTTCGCCTCGTACAACTCAAGTGGGAAGATTTGGTGGCAGTATTCTTTTCCCCAACCATAGGGTTTGGCGAAAAAAAAATAATGATAATATTCAGAGAAATGGTACAGGACAGTAACAAAGGGTGGGGGGGGGCAGCATAACGGAGGGACTGTCGCGGTATAATAAAGTATCATCATTACTTTATGAACAGAGATTTCCTCTATTACAGACAAAATGATGAGTGACTCTGGTCCGTAGGGGCGCCCCATACATACCCTAAAGTGTCAGCTGCATGCTACTTAGCCACAATAACATACATGGTGACCTCCCCAAAAAAAACGGGCCCTGCACATAATTTATGTAATACACCATTCATTCACTAATCACCCTTATTTTTGCAGGAAAAGACAAAAGAAATACCTGTGTGAACACAACTAGATCTTAATGAAAGCACCAGCAAAAAATATACCACATCAAACATTTCTACAAGAGAGGCTCGTTCAAGAAAGTGCGGGGCACTTTCATGCATCAGTTTGAATATGAAAAAGCCCCCTCCAAAAGCAGAATTCATGACTGGGTGGACCACTTCGAGAACTATGGGACAATGGAGAACTTCAATGGAGCCAGTGACAACCATCCAAGCCATTCAGGACGCCCCAGGAAACGTACAGCTGAGAGCGTGAGTCAGTTCAGCAGAGTTCAAAACGCTATGTGCGCAAGCAAAGTCAGTCCCTATGTATATCCCGTGAGACTTAGAGGAAAGTGCTAGTAATGGATGTAAAGGCCTAGCCATACAGAACACAGACGAAGCAGACCCTTAGAGCCTCAGACAAGGAGCAGAGAAAGGCTATGGCTATCAAGATATTGGAGAAGATCCAGGAGACTTCAAATTTCCTTAACCTCCTTTGGACCTCAGAAAAATCTCAATTCCATTTTGAAGGAAAGGTAAACTCGAAGACAATTGTCTTCTGGGGGACCTCCAGACCCAGTGAGGCCACCAAGCCCCTACACACCCCGGTCAGGAATAAACTAAAAAACTCGGAACTAGACCCGTGACTTCTTTTTCCCCCTTCAACAACCTGTCACAATGTCCCAGCCTGTATATATATATATATATGTATATATATATATATATATATATATATATATATATATATATATACTTGAATAGAATCGCCAATGACGACGATGTCAATCACATAATTTCCGACAGTTGTCCCCGGACTCGAACCCAGGACTTGTATGTTAGGAAGTATATGCTTCTACCAACCACGCTATCGAGGCTATAAAATCCTTCAACCTCGGGGTTAATCTAGACCCGCAGGAATTGAGTTGACTGCTAACTGCCGTCCTAATCTCAATTTCACGAAGAACCAAGCCGACCTATAGGTAGTGGTGAAGCAGGAACGTATCCTTGATGGACTTTCGTCGTTGTAATACCTGAATAGAATCGCCAATAATGACGATGTCAATCACATAATTTCCGACAGTTGTCCCCGGACTCGAACCCAGGACTTGTATGTTAGCAAGTCTATGCTTCTACCAACTAGTCGACTCAATTCCTGCGGGTGTAGATTAACCCCAAGGTTGAAGGATTTTATAGCCTCGATAGCGTAGTTGGTAGAAGCCAGGACAACAAATGCTGCATAATGTCGCAAGTGGGAGAAGGGAAAGGTGGGCCGGTCACTGTGCCAGGATGGAGCCAACAAGATGGCCAAAAATGGTGATGGAGGGAAGTATACGGGATAGACGCCCCCTGGGAAGACCTAGGTACCGGTGGAGTGATGGAGTGGCGAATGACGTGGCCCGCATTAACCCTGACCAACAAAATTGGAAGGAAACAGCGGAGGACAGATTGGTCTAGAGAGGCAGGGTGAAAACGGTGAAGGAACTGCAGTCCTGATAGCCATTGAAGTAATATATATTTATATATATATTTATATATATATATATGTATATATATATGTATATATATATATATATATATGTATATATATACATACATATATATACATGTTGGACAGAAGGACGACAGAATGAGTGGAAGGGTGGTGAGATAAACACCGAGTAATGTTGGAGTGTAAATTTACTGACGTTTCGTCCTTAACAGGACTTCTTCAGAGTATGAGTACATAAGCATAAAATCAACATATATATACACGCGTTCATGTCCGCGTTCCTGCTAACCCACGCCACTCGAGTCCGCTTGTTTCCTCATCTCCCGGCGGATGAGTCGTCCGGACATTTGAGACAGTTTGATGAATCCGTCCCTCAACTAGTTTCCTCTTTTTCTTTTCTAACCCCTGTTGTAAAATCTCTACCCCGCTCCAGTTGGGAAGGTGTCCAAGTTGGTCCAAATGAACCACCAATGCGTTGGAAGTGCGGTGGGCTTTTAGGTCGTTCTTGTGTTCGTATGTTCGCTTGCGTAGACCTCTCCCAGTTTCTCCAAAGTAGCTCAATTCACAGCTGCTACATGGTATTTTGTATACCACGCTATTAGTGATGTTGTCTTTTCTCTCCTTACCTCTCACTATTTCGCCAATTTTCATGCTGGATGAGCTGGCAATCTTCAATCCTGTGTTGCGTAGTAGGTGTCCTAATTCTTCCGTGTGTTTGGAACTGGGAACCACGATGAAGTCACTTTCCTTATCTTCCTTAACCTCATCCTTTTTATCCAATGTTCTGAGTGCTATTTTTCTCAAGCTGTGTAACAATCCTTCCGGGTACCTGAGATCTGTGAAGACTTTAAAAATATATTTGACCTCTCTATCAATATGCTCCTCACTGCATACCCGGAATGCCCTAAGAAAAAATCCAATTATTACTCCTCTCTTGGTTCTCTCGCTGTGTGCCGAGAAGTAATGAATAAGGTCATTTTTGTTAGTTGCCTTTCTGTGGACCGAAAAACTCACCGTGCCATTGTCCTTTCTCCAGATTAGTACGTCTAAGAAAGGTAGCTTTTTGTCCACCTCGTGTTCCACTGTGAACTGAATGTCCGAGTCCACTGAGTTCATCCTATTGAGTAATTTAGAGAAATTGGTCTTCTCTGGAGCAATGACTAGAATGTCATCCACATACCTAAACCAATGTGTCCCTCTCCCGATTATCTTCATGTAATGATCTCTTTCTAAGACTTCCATGTATAACGAAGCTAGGACTGCACTTAGCGGACTTCCCATTGCCAAGCCACGTATCTGACAATATTCTTCATTGTTGAACATGAAGGGTCCGAACTTGACACATAGAGAGATTAATTTAAGTAAATAATTTTTACCCACCGGTAAATCCTGGTCATCCATGCTACCGATTGTTTCCTTGGCTGCAATTAGGGCCCCCTCCACGCTGACATGGGTGAATAAAGCTGTCACATCATAGCTTACCATAACCTTTCCTGCAAAATCAACATTCTTAAGTCTCCCAATTAGTTCACCTGAGTTCTTTAAGTGGCCGTTGCTAAGTGTTCCCAAACACCGAGACAAAGGTTTGGCTAAACACTTGGCTAGCCTGTGGGGAGCGCTGCCGATACCTGACGTGATTCAAGAAAGAAGCCAGGAGGATACTAATGCGATCCAACAAAGGTAAGAAGTTAGTTGGTTTGTTAGAAGAAGCCCCAAGACCGCCCAGGATGAGGGGATTACCAAAAACCCATAAGCCAGGCA
>NC_134781.1:36151147-36153647 GCF_046742065.1 Oratosquilla oratoria | reverse complement strand
AAGAAGAAGAACTCGAAGAAGAAGGAGAACTCGAAGAAGAAGAACTCGAAGAACTCGAAGAAGAACTCGAAGAACTCGAAGAACTCGAAGAAGAACTCGAAGAAGAACTCGAAGAAGAACTCAAAGAACTCGAAGAAGAATTCGAAGAACTCGAAGAAGAACTCGAAGAACTCGAAGAACTCGAAGAAGAACTCGAAGAACTCGAAGAAGAACTCGAAGAAGAACTCGAAGAAGAACTCTTTATTTTCCAAAAAAGGGGCGTAGCCCAAGGCGCGTAGCGCCCGCGCCTAAGGCGCAGCGCCGCAGGCCAAGGCCCCCGGCGTAGCTGGGCCGGGGTGAGTGTTTTAACAGTGATCTGGCGCGGGGACGGTCTGGAAGAAAACTATTTATACGGTTACTATACACAACAACATGGGTGAGGCACCAGCGGAGAAGGTACGAAGAAATCGGCATTTCTGGAAGTGGGTTACTGAAGTGAAAAAGATTAATAAAAAGTCTCTCGGTGTAAAGGGTTTGGCTGTTTTGAAACGTGAACATGCAGTCAAGTTTCCTGATCTCTATAAGTCTTCCAAGGGATTTTCTGTCAGAGAGTCTATAAAGTCTTTACGAAATATTAATGAGAAAATATTTACGAAATATTGCCAAGAGAATCTTTACCAAATGTTAACAAGAGAATCTTTACGAAATATTACCAAGATAATCTTTACGAAATATTGCTAAGAAAATCTTTACGAAATATTGCCAAGAGAATCTAAATACATAAAAAAATAAATTTTATCAGTTTCGAACATTTCCTGGCGTTTTTATGACCACCTTCCGAAATTTTATTGCCTTTATGATTGACCTAACGAAAAAGAGAAGGAGAGAGAGAGAGCGAGAGAATTTGACGACAACGTCGGGAGACTCTGACGACTCCTTTTGGAGACTGAAGGCTCCTTTAAGAGATTTTGAAGACTCCTTCGCGAGCGAAGCGAGCTACGCCGTAGACCAAGCACACCTGCCGAAGCCAGGTCCGGGTGCTTGTATATATATATAAATATATATATATATACAAATATATATATATATAAATATATATTATACATATATATGTATTCATACATGTATATATATATATGTATGTATGTATATACATATTTTGTGTGTGTGTGTGTGTGTGTGTGTGTGTGTGTGTGTGTGTGTGTGTGTGTGTGTGTGTGTGTGTGTGTGTGTGTGTGTGTGTGTGTGTGTGTGTGTGTTTGTGTGTGTGTGTGTGTGTGTGTGTGTGTGTGTGTGTGTGTGTGTGTGTGTGTGTGTGTGTGTGTGTGTGTGTGTGTGTGTGTGTGTGTGTGTGTGTGTGTGTGTGTGTGTGTATCTGCGCGTAGCTACGTTATGTGTGTGTCTGCGCGTAGCTACGTTATAGTCTGAAATATTTCCTGTTTTTCTCTTTACATATTATCAATTCTCGGACTACAGTTCCTTTGTGATCTCAATAAAGTAATATATCATTAGCCAGAAAAAATACTTAAAATTGTTTAGTATAATTGGTTGGTGGCAGCTTGAATGAACACAAAATCCCCAATCACACTATGACGATTAACGTCAAATGTTGCGAATTTGAAAAACTGCAGGACGACTTTGCCTACAGTATTTTAGACTTCACTAAGAACAATTCAACAAGGTTTCTAATATTCGTATAGACTGAATTTTTCTTAGTTTGTCATTCAGCTTCTGAACATATGACGCAAATGTAATATGACATTTGGAGATAAGAAAAATAAGAAACTGTAAACGAAGTCATTTCTGTTCAAACGAACTCACTTGAGTCGTGATAATGTGACCGAGACTTAAGATCACAACGACATGACATGGCAGATCATATGCAAAGTGATCCGATCACTCAGGCGGGAATATGCTAGACAGTAGCTGGAATTATGTTACACGTAAAAATAATACTAAATCTTTTGTTCCCCTTAATATATTCCGTTTCTCTTCTACCTTTTTATCAATATAACATAATTTTCTGGGAAAATATGCTAAATTTAGCATAATTATGCTGAATCTGGTCATCCTTATCATATGTGTTTTCTTCAAGATACTCTTGTTTGTCGTTAAATGATTTGTCGATGTTTTTCTTTATCTAATTCAGAACGTATGTCTTACAAACCTTCAGGTCACTTGTTGATGATCAACTGTCGATATACAAAACTCTGGAGCAGAAGCTAAACTTCAATTATGGTCTCGACGGTCAAGCCTGTGTCCTGCGGTTTATTTGTGAACTACAAAACTACCCAATTAAGGACTATACCGTCGTTGGAGAGATCCTAACCTCGGTCTTTACGTACGTACCTGGATGCAAGTTTTACCTTAGGCAAGTAAATGAGGTGAAAAAATGTCATGTTTGTAAGATTGTGGTTTGTTTGACGGTGGGGGATTCTATTCCCATTTGACAAGTGCTACAAAATGAAAAGGGTTAGCCGTAACGAGGTTAACTATGATCATTTTAACCTGTCATTTACCA
>NC_134781.1:36138647-36141147 GCF_046742065.1 Oratosquilla oratoria | reverse complement strand
TCGAAAACCGAGAAGGGACAACGCCAGTACTCGGAGGAGCAGTCGAATCCTTCCTGCTGACCTCTGGCTTCGGCTTCTAAGTACGCGTTCAGGAGAGTGTAGTCGTCCCCCTTCTTCGGCCTAGGAAGGAAGAAAGGCAAAAAACAGATATGTAAGAGGAAAAAATATAAAAGTATTTGATGACTGGTTGAATAAAAGATACGTTAAAAAATGAATGTATTTTTTATCTTATGACGAAAAAAAAAGTGTCAGGGTGAATGAAGAAAATATATGATTGGTTGAATAAGAGATATGCTAAAAAAAATTCTAATTACATTTTTCGTCCAATATCATTATTCCTTATTCTAAGAAGAAAGTTAAGAAAAAAGAAATGTAAGAGAAAAGATAGTAGAAAATAAGTATTGGATGACTGATTGTTTAAGAGTTAAAAGATTTTAATTGCAATTTTCGTCCTGTATCTTTATTCTTTATCCTAGTGAAAAAAATGAGAAATTAGAAAAAAAAGAATGCTAAAGAAAAATATTTTTATGACTGGTTGCATAAAATGCGACAGAATATTTTAACTGCATTTTAAATCCTGTATCTTCATTTTTTATCCTATGAAGAGAGTCAAGAAAAAAACGTAAAAAATAAACGGAAAATAAGTATTTGATGACTAGTTGAATAAGAAATATGTTAAGGTATTTTATCTGCATTTGTTGTCCTATATCTTTACTCTTGCCTTCACATGATGACCACATTCTGTGATAAAAGGATTGGCTCTGGTTCGGAGGTATTGATATAAAATTGTGATAATCTCCTTCAAAAACAAAAGTAGTTATCTGCTAGTAGATGATAGAAAAACTACCCACGCTACTTCAGAGTATCTTCCTGGAGAGATCTATGTGAGGACCAAAGGACCGTTGTTGGTTATTGTGGGGTTGCGAGTAGGGTACATCAAACGAAACCCCGGTATCCCGGGATCTCGTAATTTTCCCGAGCTATATAGTCCTACTCCAGTGATTTTCCAGCATAAACTATTTGAGCCATCCACAAGCTAGAGATCTCGTGAATTTCCCGGGATTCACAAATCTCTCGGTGAATTACAGAGAAATCATGGTATGTCTCAGTTTCCCGTCAATACATCGGGAAGGTATGAATTACATGCTGATTATGTTAACCTTATACTTAATATGAATATTTGATACATAACATATATATATATATATATATATATATATATATATATATATATATATATATATATATATATATATATGCTAGCACATTTTGTGGATAACACGTAAGAAAACGTAAGTATATAAAGAAAAACAATTTTATCTACAAATGTATTATACGGTCAAGATGTCGGCTACCCCCTCCCCCTTCCTACCACCCTCATCCCTCTTTCCGCTCTCAGTTGCTTATTAGGATTTCATGACTGATTTTTTCAGAGTAGCATATGATCTCAATTACTTTTTATCTGATGACGAAAAATGAATGCGAAATGTGTGGGAAATAAATCGGTGACGTCAGTAAATGAGGTAGAAGAGGTAATCCAGAAAAGGTCGATACTTCATTACTAATAATAGATACCGACTACGAGTAATTTCTAATTACTAATAAGTACTATTTACTACCTATTATAAACAAAACGCAATATTTTCCAGGGTGAGACATGATCCCAATGTCCCGGGAAAATCATGGGGTCTCACCAAATTGTTGTCCTCATGGAAAGGTTGGGAATCCCAAGAAAATCCCAAGACAAGTTAAATGTGCTTCATTTCCTGAGTGCCGGGATAGTCCCGGGAGTATCAAATACCTTTCCCGGGAATTTATGTCTAAGGGAACGACGAGATCCCGAATCCCGATATCTCGTTTGATGAACCCTAGTTGCGAGTATCCAGTCAGTGGGGCCAACGTCAGAGAGGTTCATCTCCCTGCTTCCTTTCTCTTAAACCCATCAACACCCTCCTCACCTCCATCTGCTGATGCAACCCCGAGGAGATGGTGATCGGTCTCCTGGTGGGCCTAAGATCTCTAAATTTGTCCAATTTAAAACCCTTGATCAACATGAATACCTCTATTAGATCACCCCGCATTCCGTGTCTTTTCAGGGAGTGTAAATTAAGGTGCCTAAGCTTGTCCTACTAAAGTAAATTTCTGAGCCCAGGTATCAGTTTGACCATTCTCGTCTGTACTGATTCTATTCAAATATACCTATTCTGTATAACAATGGTTTTTCCCCCTTATAGAGGAGGTAGTCAAAGGGCAAGTACCCACTCCCAATCATCCGGCAGTATCCCGACGTCTTATCTTAGTGTCGTCCGCAGTCTTACTGACATCACTAATAATCCCATTGCCCAAGTCATTTATATACATAATGAACAATAAAGGACCCAAAACTGAGCCCTGAGGAACTCCAGTAGTAACATTCCCCTATTTGAATTATTTGAATTTTTCACTGATGATGACCCGATGTTTTCTGGCACTGGTCCATACTCTAATCCATTTAAACACT
>NC_134781.1:36121147-36131147 GCF_046742065.1 Oratosquilla oratoria | reverse complement strand
ATTGACTATGTCCTATTTAATCCTGTATCAAGAGATCCACGAAGCTTCCAAGTTTGAGAAATACTGCAATAACATACTGTATATATTCCCGGTGGATATACAAGAATACTTTTTGTTAAGATGCTTTCTGCTTGAGATTCTTTTGGTCCTTGTTTCGATAATTTTCTAACGCTTCCAGGTAGACGGTGAAGAGTTTTGACACAAAACCAGCAGTGAGAATCTTTCTAATGAGTATCTTATATTGACGAGTCCTTTTCTTCGTTTAAATCATTGTGTTGCTTTTCTTTCATGATTATTCCCAATTTCTCTTTGTATTCTCTGATTTTATCAATGGAGCTGCTGGTGCCTAATGTTTTTGTTTTAGACCAGGGTTCCCAAACTTTTCAGCTCATCGATCCCCTAGTAAAGTTTAAGATTTTCTATAGACCCCCAAACTATTAATTCACGAATTGTGTCAGTTTATCATTATTATTTTTATTATTGGTGTTGTTATTGTTATTAATGCTAATAATATTATTATTATAGTTGCTATTATCCTTATTATTATTGTTACTATTACTATTATTATTGTTATTATTGTTAGTATTATAGTTCTAGTTATCAATAGTGTTATCATTTTGATCCGTTATAAAAGGTCTAAATGACAATATTCATCAAGGCGACGGCGTTCCAATAATGATACAGATACTTTCACATATACTTAAACATAAGTGTTTTAGAATAAATATCTATGTTATATATTCTTTATTATATTACAATTAGTAATATTCAAGTTATTAATATTACACAAGCTCGTCATCTTGATATTCATTCACGATGTGGTTGTGTGTATGTGAGATTCTCCCTACATGCACAGAATGGGGCGGATTTTCGATTCAGAGTGAACTGACATGGTTTTTCTTTAAGTTTAGATATTGGTTGGTTGATTATTCTCACTTATTTCAGTACGGGAAGAGAACAGGGTTATTTCATGCTGACCATTTAATTTTAAAGACTGCCTTTCGACCCCATAACAATCTACTGACCCCCTTTCAACCCCATAGATGGTTTCATCGACACCTGGGGGTCGATATCGACCCCCTAGCAATTTACTGGCCCCCTTTCGACCCCTTGGCTATTTGTCGACCCTTTGGATGGTCTCATCGACCCCTGGGGGTCGATATCGACCACTTTGGGAACCCCTGCTCTACACGGAACTTTTTATACCACACTATTTTCATTCGTCGCGTCAGTGTTTTTATGTTTAATGATCTGGCTAATCTTATGTCCTGTTGTCCTTACAATCTTTATGCCCGCTTTCAAAAGGAATGTATCAAGGATTGGACTTATGTCAGTGTTTGGTACAGTTATATAACGTGTATTTCTCTCAACAACTTCGTTATTTTCATTTTTATTTTTGTCACTTATTAGCTTCGCTTTCTTTTTTAGTTTATATAATAACCCTTCGGGATATTTAAGTTCATCAGGATATGTAAAAAGAGAAGGAGAAAAATTCACAACGAAAGATAGAAATTTTTTGAAGCACCTAGACCAGCAAAATGCCCGGCCTACCTAAAGTACACAAACCAGGCATTCCTATGCGCCCCATTACTTCGGGAATTAATAGTGCACCCCACAGGTTAGCTAAATGTTTGGCCAAATCACTAACTAAAACTCTAGGTTTGATCAATAACGCACATTTGTTGAATTCTTCAGATGTAATTTCCAAACTCAAAATCATTGATTTCAGTAACAATAAATTAGCCAGTTTTGATGTGACATCATTATATACACATGTTGCAATAGATGACGCATTAATAGCCGTAAAAAAAAGTAGTGAATGACTTAAGTAATGAAGATTTGCCTCTACCCAAGACAGATTACATAGAACTCGTTTCACTTTGCGTAGGTTTTGGAGCGTTTACTTTTAATGATGTTGAGTATTCTCAGCATTCTGATCTAGCAATGGGTAGCCCGATTTCTGCAGTATTAGCAAACTTATATATGGAGATGCTAGAATCAGAAAACTACATACAAATTATGAGTAGAAACAGCAAATGGATGAGATATGTAGATGACATTTTAGTAGTAACCTAAAGAGACAAATACCGACAACAAGTTAAAAAGGTTAAACAGCGTAAAGAAAAACATACAATTCACAGTTGAAATGGAACAGGATAGCAAATTACCTTTTTTAGATACCATCATTCACAGAAAAGGAAAAAAATGGTATATAGAAAGTCCACAAATAAAGAAGATTGTATACACTATTTTTCAGGTCATAGTGAGAGAACAAAATCAGGTGCAGTAATAGGTTTCTTTCTGAGAGCTTTTAGAATTTGTGATGGAGAATTCCTGGCAGAAGAAGTGGAACATATCATGAGAACATTCATTAAACTTTAATATCCTGAAGGGTTTTTATATAAACTAAAAAAGAAAGCGAAGCTGATAAGTGACAAAAAATGAAAATAACGAAGCTGTTGAGAGAAAAACATGTTATATAACTGTGCCAAACACTGATATAAATCCAATCCTTGATACATTCCTTTTGAAAGCGGGCATAAAGATTGTAAGGACAACAGGACATAAGATCAGCCAGATCATTGAACATAAAAACACTAACGCGACGAATGAAAATAGTGTGGTATATAAAATTCCGTGTAGTGGTTGCCCTTCAGCATACTATAGAGAATCTGGCCGAGGACTTAAAAAAAAGGTTAATTGAACATAAAAATGATGCAAAAGCACACCGGACAACTAATTTCATTGTTAGGCACATTGAAGAACAAGATCATCTCCCTAACTTGAATAATGCGGTTGTTCTTAATAAAGGTTATACAAAAAGGTCGAGAAAAACAACTGAAGTTGCATATATAAATATCAATGAAAACATAAACAATAGAGAAGGCTTCGTATATATAGCAAAACCTACCAGTCATATAATAATTTAGAAATAATAGAACTAGTGCATTAAGCTCTCCCAGGTGGCCCGAGAGATGAAGGCAGTGGGTATGTTTTGTCCGATTGTGATCAAACGTCAGCGTTAAATTATCCTATTATTTCCTCATTTCTTTCTCCACCGTCATTCATATATATATATATATATATATATATATATATATATATATATATATATATATATATATATATATATATATATATATATATATTATATGCGTGGATATGGTACAGATGAGAGTAAAACGGAAGAGATAGGCAGTATGTTTGTGAGAAGAAAGATGGATGTGTTGGTATTAAGTGAAATTAAGTTGAGAGGGAGTGTGAGTCAGGGAGTGTAGTTGGAAGGTTCTCAGGAGTGTAGAGAGGACGAGGGAGAGAAGGGGTAGCTATACTAGTAAGTGAACAGATAGGTAAGCGTGTAGTGGAGTGGAAGGAGGTTTCTGAAAAGTTAATGTGGATGAAGGTGAAACTGGGAAGGGAGATGTTGATTTTTGTAAGTGTATATGGGTCTGGTAGTGAGAAGAGTGTAGAGGAAAGGGAGGCTTTTGGATGGATTTAGATGAGTGCATAGAATGATTAGGGAGAAATGTCAATGTAGTAGTATTAGGAGACCTTAATGATAGGATAGGAAATGAACCAATAGACGGAATGGTTGGGAAGTGTGGAGTTCCAAGAAAAAATCGTAGTGAAATTTTGATGGTGGAAATGTGCCTAGAAAGAGATTTGATGATAGCAAATACAATGTTTAGGAAAAAAAGTCAAGTTTAACTACACGTGGAAGAGAGTGGTGGATGGAAAGGTGGTAGATAGAGCGTTAATGGACTATGTAGTGGTAAACAGGAGTATAGTAGGAAGAGTTAAGGATGTACATGTTCTAAGGGGAGAGAGTGGGGGAATGTCAGATAATTTTTTTGGTGGAAGGTAAGTTGAGAGTAAAGGATAGATGGAGAAAGAGGAAAAGGACAGAAGGTAGGGAAGTGCTTAGAGTGACCTGCTTAAATGAGAAAGAAAAGGAGGAGTACAAGAAGAAGCTGAAAGAGGAGTGGGAGGGAGTGAAGGATAGAATAGAACTAGGAGTGGAAGAGGAATGAAGATGGTTCAAGGAGAGAGTCATAAGGTGTGGGAGGAAATAAAAGGAAGGGTAGTGAGTGGTGGGATGAGGAAGCAAAGAGGGTTATTGAAGAGAAGAAGCGAGTTTTCACAGATTGATTGGTTACAAAATAGGACGAGGGAGTCATATGAGAGGTACAAAGAAAAGAAAAGAGAAGTAAAACGTAAGATAAGGGAGGCAAAGAGGAGAGCAGATTGATTGGGTCTGAGTATGACAGAAAATTTTGAAGGTAATAAGAAAACGTTCCGGAAAGAAATTAAGAGAGGAAGAGGAGGCGAATCAAGTAGAAAAGAAAAGATAAAAGGTACAGATGGAGAGATGATAATGGAAGAGAAGGCAGTAAGAGGAAGATGGGCAGAGTATTTTAGGGAATTGCTAATTGTGAAGGAGGATAGGGAGGGAAAAGTAGTTACAGTGGGGAGCGCTAAGAAAATTATAGTGATGAATGAGGAAAATGGAGGAGAAATAAGGAAAGATGAAGTGGAGGCAGTCGTTAAGATGATAAGAGCAGGTAAGACACCTGGGTTGGATGGAGGTCATGTAGAATGTCTGAAAAGGGAGGTACAGTGATGGTGGATTGGCTGGTGAGGTTATTTAATGTTTGTTTAATAGAGAGTAGAGTGCCGGCGGACTGGAGGAGTGTCTGCATATTTTCACTTTACAAGGGAAAATGGGACAAGTGTGAGTGTAGTAGTTTTAGAGGGATCAGCTTGTTAAGTGTAGTTGGGAAGGCGTACGGGAGGGTCTTGATTGAGAGGATTAGGAGAGAAACAGAGGGAGTAATTGGTGAGGAACAGTGTAGGTTTAGGACAGGTAGGGGTTGCGTAGATGGTAAGACAGATATGTGAGAAAGCTATAGGAAAAGGTAAGGTTGTTTATTGGGTTTATATGGATCTGGGAAAGGTTTATGACAGGGTAGACAGGAAGGCACTGTGGGAGGTTTTGCAGATATATGGAATAGGAGGAAAGCTGTTAAGAGCAGTCAAGAGATCTTAAGAGAGTAGTAGAGCTTGTGTTAGGATTAGAAAGGGAGAGAGTGAGTGGTTTGAGGTAAAAGTGGGACTTCATCAGAGATATGTTATGTCACCCTGGCTGTTCAATTTATACATGGATGTTGTGGTGCGGGAGGTGAATACAAGGGTAGTGAGTCAGGGATTGGAGATGGTTAAAGAAAATGGAGAAAAGTGGGAGATAAGCCAGCTGTTGTTTGCTGATGACACTGCACTTGTAGCAGGATCAAAGGAGGGATTGAGGAAGTTAATGACAGAGTTTGGGAAGGTGTGCAAAAGAGGGAAGTTGATGATAGATGTGGGTAAAAGTAAGGTGATGAGATGTACAAGGGGAGAAAGTGGCAGCAAACTGGAAGTGAGTATTAAGGAAGAGAGACTGGAGGAAGTGGATAATTTTAGATACTTGGGTGCGGATGTAGTGGGAAAGGGAGGAGTGTAGGTGGAGATAGAATGTAGATTGAGAGAAGCGAGTGAATGCCTTGGTGGATTAAAAAGTGTAATGAGAAATAGACATTTGGGAATGTATGCCAAGAGGAAGAGAGGAGGAGTTTGAATGTGTTTGAGATGGGGTGTCTGAGAAATATAATAGGGGATACTAGACTGGATAGAGTGAGAAATGAGGAGGTGAGGAGGAGAGCGGGGGTGGAAAGGGATGGTTTGGACACATGAAAAAAATGAGTAAATAAAGATTAGTAAAAGAGGTGTGGAAGGCAGAGGTGGAAGGAGTGAATATGAAGAGGCGACCTAGGATGAGATGAATGGATGGTGTAAAAGGGGCATTGGGAAAGAGGGGAATGTCTGTTGAAGAAGGACGGGAGAGGACAGAAGATAGGGTTGAATGGAGAATGGTTGTGTATGGATGGTGCTATGATACATGAGGGGAGTTGGTGGATGGGGGTGAGAAAGTATGTGTGAGAAATTGATTGACGCAACCCGAAGGGATTTCTCCTCGTCTTCTCCTTTTCTGGGTGAGGGGACGTAGAGTGGGGGTCGCCGATTCAATGAAGCGGCTTTGCTGTGGATGTTCTGTGTTTTGCGACACTGCTTCTGACCCAGGGTAGTGGGTGAGATGCAGGGATGACCCGTCATCCAGGAGGGGGCAAGATAAGATGGAGAGAAGAGGGTGGAGTGGAGTTTGTTGTGTATGGAATGGGTGGGAGTGGTTTTTATGACTTTTTTTCTACCTTCCTTATAAGGGGGAAAAAGCCTTTGGTATATGTATGTATGTATGTACATTTTAACAACGCGCAAGCTGTCTGCTTGTTTGGAACATTAGTGTCCAGCTTTTGTTGGCCATCTTGGCTGCAATCAACATGTTGGCAGCAGCCACACCTTTGTCCACAGTGCACTAATATGTTGGTAGACCTTTTAGTCCACAACGAGGTTAGATGTAATTTGTTTGCAGCAATTCCGAAAATGTGTGTATATATGCTGAAAACATGTTGCAAACACGTTTGGCTGTAGCACGTGTAGACGTGTTGTTACGCCAAAGGGTGCATTATTGACAACATTGTTGCAGGCAGTTCAACCCAAATGAAGTGTCGTTGGTTAGACGTAAAATCTTATACATAAACCATTTAGCACTAAATGCATAAAAATACAATATTCGACCGATACAATTGCTTTAGTTGCTGCCAAACGATTCTATACAACTGAGAGAGAAAGTACCCCTGCACGGAGGACAAATGATCAAACCTATCCCAGTAGGTCCTTTGATTCTTAGGCTGTTGCCAGGCTATTTCATTCAACCTAAAGAAATTCCTCTGAACTCAAAGGAGGTCAAGAGAAGATTAGGGTCTCGACTTATCAAGACCTTGTTCATGACGGAGACTCACCTCAACTGAATAAAGTCACCTGGCGCTTGGCATAATAAAATCCACGAAATGTGTTATTGTATTTAAGTACCCAAGCTATCAGGCCACATTCTACATATTTTTGTCCTTTTGTATCATTTGAATAGCGACAAAAAATAAGAGCTAAATATATATATATATATATATATATATATATATATATATATATATCTATATATATATATATATATATATATATATTAACATTGGGCTAGAATTAAAATACCCTAAGCAATTCCTTGATATTGCTTACAATTTTGCAAGGAAATCATTTTTAACTCCTCAGCCTAAATCACCTTTCAATTATCATAATGTTTTAATTTTACCATTTCAAGAAAATTTGTTAAGTATCACAGAATTATTAAAAAGATTTAACGTAAAGGTAGTTTTTAAACATGATAGTACAGTAAAACATAAACTCATCAACAATAGTATTGAAATTAAAAAAGGATGCATTTATAAAATTCCTTGCAAAATGTGTAATCAATTTTACATAGGTCAAACTGCCAAACCCTTAAACATTAGAATTGAACAACACAAGAAAAATGTTAGGGATGGCAATCATTCTAGTGGTATATTCAAGCATATTGAATTAAATAATCATCCAGTTGATTGGGGTAATGCCCAGGCAATCTATTATACCAACAACATAATAGCAAGAAATTTAATAGAGTGCAGTTTGATTCATACCACCAGTAATCAAAATACCAACCTACATAAAGGCTTGTACAAACTTGATAATTTCATTTGTCAAGAAATTAGTAAGATAATATCAGGTAAAATGTAACCCAACGAAGTGAGCTAATGGCGCCCTATATCATTAGTAGAAACAGTGACCCTGGCGACTGTGACCTGATGTCGCCCCACCATCTTAAGATGATTGACAATGACCTTCCGCTCTCCAGGGGGTAATTGGTCGCTACGCTTATTCAAACTGTCCTTGTTCCTTTGTATCATGTATATATTTTCTATGTATTCCTATCACTATGTACTTGTTGCACTGAAGATGTAATATACGAAAGCGCTCTGCTGCGTTAGTTTCTTTTTCCAAGTGGTCTACTTTGCATATATATATTAGTGTAATCAAGAAATGTCTTCAGATTCCTTTTTGAAGATTGCTCCCCTTCCACCTTCCCTACCCCCTCCTCCTCCCCTTACCCCTCCCTCCTCCCATGGTGACATAGAAACAGTCCCCACACTAATATAACACAGACGAGGGTCCCACCTTTCTTCCTGGAGAGATTGATAGGAGAGCCCAAAAATCTCTGTTTTCAGTCAATGAAACTTGAGGCAAACAATATCTTAGCATTACATCATCCAGACGACTTTATTCACTTATGACAGTAACTCGGTAGAAGAAAGGGTCGGTGAAGGCCCGTCTTTTGTACTGAATAAAATAGTAGGGAGCTAGTCAAGATATATAAAATAATATACTGTATATATATATATATATATATATATATATATATATATATATATATATATATTTTTATATATATATATATATATATATATATATATATTTTTTTTTTTCTTTTCTTTTTTTTAATGCTGAGTGTGATTAACATTTTAAATTAGGGGTATAAAATTCATGGCCCGAGGGCCAACTGTGGCCAGAGGGATTCTAATCTGTCACCTCGCGAGCCACATAAGACCATCCCGCGGGCCACATTTGGCCCGAGGACCACATTGTCCCGCGGACTTTGTTCTGGCTAAAGCCGTCTCGGGGTTAGGCCGACGCGACAATCTCATTCACTTGAAAGATACCCATCTATCTAAAGAAGCCTCACATTGCTCCTACTCACGTGAACATGATGGTGAATATTTCTCCAAATATGGAAGACGAACTGAAGGGCTGTTGCTGAAGTTCGCAGATGAATTTCAGTACACAGGAGCGTCCGTTGATTCCCATCCCGCTGAAGTTATCCTCGATTTGTTTGAAGAGCTCGAACTGATCTTCCTGGATGCTCCTGAAATAGAGAACGGGTCCTAAAGACTAAAAAAACAAAACAAAACAAAAAAAGTAATTATCTAATTCGATCATTGAATTTAATGCAGAACAAGTGGTAGCCCTACGAGATGGATGTTAAAGAGAATGGTCTCCCCCATTCTCTAAATCTATTCCACCCGTTTTCTAAATCTATCAATATTCCCACCTCCATTTGGAGGTGTAATCCCCAGTGGCTGGCGTTCGGTCCTTCGCTTCTCGTATGATGGCTGATTACAAGATTTTATTCCCTTCCTTCTCTACCCTCCTCCTCTTCTTCCTATTACTATTACTGTCACTATTACTATTACTATTACTATTACTATTATTACTACTATTACCATTACTATCACTATTACTATTACTATTGACTGGAGACATAGGAGACCCGAGAAAGGTTACCAGCTATGAGTTTTCATACGGTAAAACTTCAACCGTTATCGTCATCATACGATTACACACTGTCATAACTGACGAATTTCAGGCCCCTAATATACCGTCGAGTAGGTAAATTCTACTGGAGATCACATTTTAGTTCTCATCCCTTTTACTACCACCTCCAGTCAGCTCTTCCTCCTATTGCTGACGTGGCTCGAGGATGAGGGGAATTCAGATGGATCATACTACCTCTCACATAGCATTTTACTTATCCTTCTTGCTACCTCCCCCATATATTATACAGCATATGCTACGCCCACACAATTCAAAATATGCAACGAAGAGTGAGATATGTCCAATTCTTAGGTATTCTTACACATTTAGGACTAAGAACCCAAGTGTTATATATGCATTAGTGAGGTGTAAAGAAATATTATAATCTATTAGTAGAACTAAACTCACAAGACAAAGGCCACGTAACCCTTCGCGGTACCAGCATGTTCTTAGTGTTTAGTTTCTTTAAACTAAGTTAGACACTCCATTTATGCACCTTATATTGAACACTTACATTAGATATTGTAAAGTCGTAGATTACAGGTCTAGTAAAGTCATCCTTCTTATCCCTAACCTTTCAGTGCAGAGCGTCAAGAAACAGAGCGTACGATAAAATGACACCGAAGGACTCTGCAACCATACATAGCGGATAGACCACATATGTGAT
>NC_134781.1:36108647-36113647 GCF_046742065.1 Oratosquilla oratoria | reverse complement strand
ATAACTTTGCCCTCAACTGAAGAAATCTCATCACCTGGAGACGAAGACTTTTCAGGTACGACTTTACCTCAGCTTTTCTCCCAGGAGGAGCTGAATGATCTAGTTCGTGACTTGAACTTCCCAAAAAACTCAGCAGAACTGTTGGCTTCCCGACTGAAAGAAAAGAATCTTCTAGAGAATGATGTCCGTATAACCTTTTATCGGAGTCGGCATGAAGAGTTCCTTTCTTTCTTTATAAAAGAGGGAGAGTTGGTTTATTGCAGAGATATTAGTGGGCTTCTTAAAAAACTTGGTATTGAGGAATATAAACCAGATGAATGGCGTCTTTTCATAGACAGCTCTAAGCGTAGTTTAAAAAGTGTATTGTTGCACAACGGGAATTTGTATGGCTCTGTCCCACTTGCCCACTCAACAACTCTTACGGAAAAATATGAAGAAATTAAGTTAGTTTTAAAGAAGATACGGTACCATGTTCATAAATGGGTCATCTGTGTTGACTTGAAGATGGTGAATTTTCTCATGGGACAGCAATCTGGTTATACCAAATACCCATGCTTTCTTTGCATGTGGGACAGCAGAGACCGAGTAAACCACTATGTTAAGAAAGACTGGCCGCCTCGAACAAATATGGTTCCATGTAGAGCTGTCAATATATTGGAAGAACCTTTAGTTGAGCGAGATAAGACCATTTTTCCCCCTTTGCACATCAAACTCGGACTGATCAAGCAGTTCGTCAAAGCTCTTGACAAAAATGGGGAGTGTTTCAAATATATCTGCTATGTATTTCCAGAACTGACGATTGAAAAACTGAAAGCAGGGATTTTTGATGGACCACAAATCCGTAAGCTCTTGAAGGATACAAACTTCATGAAAACGATGAGTGAACCTGAAGCATCAGCATGGCGCGCATTTGTTGAAGTAGTGCAAAATTTCCTTGGAAACCACAAAAGTGACAACTATAAGGATCTTGTTGCCAACTTAATATCAACTTTTGGTGAAATTGGTGCAAATATGAGCATCAAAATGCATTTTCTTTTCAGTCACCTTGATCGTTTTCCTGAAAATCTCGGAGATGTTAGCGATGAACAAGGCGAACGATTTCATCAGGACATCAAGGAGATGGAAACTCGGTACCAAGGACGTTGGGACTCTGTGATGATGGCAGACAACTGCTGGTGTTTAAAACGAGATTCACCAGCGGCTCAACATTCACGGCGCACAAAGAAACGTAAATTTATTCCTTGAATTTTCTGCCATAAAGCTTTTATCTTATTTTTATATTTGTGCTCTTTTCTGTATAATGGCCTCGCTATTTCTTCCTATGTTTTGCTCATGTATGAATAAAATACTTTGTTGAGGAAACAGTCTTGTTTAATTCCAAAAGCCACCAAATATCAATTGTCGTATACTGTTCGAAAAGATTTTATGAGGATTTTTATCATCCAACGTAACTAAAATGGAAATAAGAAGAGTCAAAAAAACTAGACCTGATAGGGAAAAACTGAATTCATTTTTTAATTTAGCAGGCAAAACCACATAACAATTCGCTAAAATATCTCAAACACCAGGCAAATTTTTTTTTTTTTTTTGCCCAGTGTTATCTATAGATTTCCGTTGTCGTTAACGTACCACAATTCTATTTCAGATAGATATTGAAATCTAGGCTGCAAAAAAAATATCTTATCGTTTGGCAAAACCAACTTTCTTAGGTTGAAAAACATAGTTCTGTGTTCAACAGAAAAAATAGAGAAAAATCAATTGTACATTCAGTCCATACAGCCAGCCTACTTCGTGTTAAAAAAAAAGGCCCATCACATTGACATGCGTGACAGACGGTTGCCAACAACATTTTGCATGATAGTGGTCCGTTTCTAATCTGAATTGAATAATTTAGTGACAGCCAGAACAAATTCTATGAAGCATTTCATGTTGATAGAGAGGTCTTTACATATCTTATTGTGGCTATGACGCCAGACGATTTTATTCGGCTAAAGGGGAAAAGCTACTGTTCTTTACTGCGTTGGAGACTTGACCACTTATTCTATCTGCCGTTAGATGATTATTTTGTTGATCATTTTCTTTCTCAGGCCTAAGACGACTATTCAGCTAGAACAGTAACTCTCTCTCTCTCTCTCTCTCTCTCTCTCTCTCTCTCTCTCTCTCTCTCTCTCTCTCTCTCTCTCTCTCTCTCTCTCCTCCCTCCCTCTCTATCTATCTATCTATCTATCTATCTCTGTCTGTCTCTCTTTCCCCTCCCCCTCTCTTTCTCTCTCTATCTTTGTGATGGTACCCTAAAACACTTAAGTAACACTCTGTCCCTCTATAGATAAACCCCTGACGAAAAACTATAGAGCAAGTGCCTTGTTACAACGATAGATTAGTTATAGGTAGACTCTTGCAAAAGGTGTTAGACAAATGTACACTGATTGAAAATAGGATTTTGTCAAGGAAAATATATGATCATCTCATGGCAGGGTCTGATACGGTCCACGGCACGTAACGATGTGCCACGGCACACAGTTTGAGAAAACTCGGAGTTAAAGAAAGAACTACGTATATTGTAGGACTAAGTCCACAGCATCGTAGACCAAAATCAATGTTTATATAAAAGGGGTTGTAAAATACGAGTTCATATAGTGCGAGAACCTTTCAAGTCAGAGGGAAGATTTCAGTGTCAAGAGATTAGCCCGTGATATTATATTAAGATAGCAGAGTATGACTCGTAGTAATGAATTTAAACTTGGCAAATTTGGGTTTAAGAAGGAAATGAGAAAAAACTTGTTTACCCACAGAGTGGTTGACGAATGTGGACAAATGGAAAGTAGTGAGCTCTGAAATTATCGGTTATTTTAACCCATTCAACTCCGATGACAAGATGTCTTGTCATTTGGTCAAATAAAACAAAAAATCATAAAACACCAAAATGTTTGATCAAACACCAGAAAAATATGACGTCAGTCCTCGCTTCGCTCGCAGCGAAGCGAGGATTGACGTCATATTTTTCTGGTGTTTGATCAAACATTTTGGTGTTTTATGATTTTTTGTTTTATTTGACCAAATGACAAGACATCTTGTCATCGGAGTTGAATGGGTTAAGAGAAGGTTAGATCATTTTGTGAATGGGGATGATCATTAGTAAGGGACATGGTACTGCCTAGTGTAGGCCTTGTGGTCTCTTGCGGTCTCCTCCGTTCTTATATTCTTATGGTTGATTCTACCCGCTAGACATAACAAAGCCTGTAAAGAACATCACCGAATCGGAAAGAGTTAGACAGGTTTGTTACTTCAACAGGATTTCTTGAACAAATGGGAACCTTTTCAGTCATGTGGATTATAACACCTTCGATGTACTGATGTACTTTATATTTTTTCTTCTGGTGTAACGCCTGACGATTTTATTAAATTCAGCAGGCGCATACTTGAGTGCTATGACAAGAAATTAGGGGGCTCATGGCCTGCTGTTACAAATTATACATTTCCATATAAGGTGAGGAATCTAAATATGAAAATACTTCCATCACTCTATCCTAGCAGAAAATAAGGTAA
Source organism: Oratosquilla oratoria (assembly GCF_046742065.1). Classification (NCBI taxonomy): domain Eukaryota; kingdom Metazoa; phylum Arthropoda; class Malacostraca; order Stomatopoda; family Squillidae; genus Oratosquilla; species Oratosquilla oratoria. The sequence goes on along the minus strand of NC_134781.1, from coordinate 36,110,101 downwards.
TTGTGAAGTTTCGTCTCGCTCGTTCGCACAGCATTTTGTATATTTTTGCATCTATATAACAACAAATCCAGCAACTTTTCTTTGTAACGTTTCTTGCGGAAATTAATATTAAGATATATTGAAAAATTAATACCCGCAACCTTCCGCTACACACCATTTTGTCTCACCTGCTCGCACAGCAGTTTGCAGATTTTTTGCATCTATATTACAACAATTCCAACAACTTTTTAGTAATGTTTTTCCCTCAAAATAATATTAAGGAATGATGAAAAATATGTAACTCCCGCAGCCTTCCCGTCATCCCCACCCCGAAGCGGTGTCATGCCTGACCAGTCATAAAGTCCCTGCACGTATTTTTTGGGTTAAGCTAGGTTAAATTAGGTAGATTAGTTAGGTTAGAACAGGGAGAAAAATACGTTTCATAAAAAGTAATGGGTGATGCTCGCAACAAAAATGGAGCTTCGTTGGCGTGTAACGGGAAGTTTGCGGGATTTTTTTTTTCACCCTTTAATATCAATTTCCGCAAGAAATGTTACAAAGAAAAGTTGTTGGATTTGTTTTAACATTTATGCAAAAAATATACAAAATGATGTGAGAGCGGGCGAGACAAAACTTCACAAATTCCAAAAACAATTACGATTGTCAATTTTGTAACAAAGCAAAGGGTTTTTCTTAATCAGCATGCTGTCATTATTATTTTTACCTTTTTAGCGGGGGGGTGAGAACAATGAAGGGGAGCCACACGAATATTTAGAATTCATAAAAGGGGGAAATGAAGTAAAAAACTTTGAGAACCACTAGCTTAGAGAGAAGAGATTAGGGAAGAAGATTGTATTGTTTCAGCATTAACCAGAACTTCTATCCTTGTGGACAACATCGCACTGAAGAGGTGGAGTCACGGAGGAAGTGGTAAAGGGGAGATTTAAGGAGTCCAGGAGCAGAACGGAGGGGCAGTAGAACCCAACACTGACCAACATTCCTTTTTTTGAATAGAGATTTATCTCTGATCATAAAATAATACTGAGTGACGTGGGGGAGTCACAGAAATATCTAAGATATTAACCGTGTAAAATAATACTGAATGAAACTGCTCCTAAAGGGTGCTACTTACGTCCTCCACCAAAACAAAGAATAAGGTGAAACTTGCTTGCTGGACAACGCACGAGAGTGAGCGAAGTGGAGAGGTACAGAATACAGTAAGTTACTGGCCCTTTCCGAGTCGAGAACGGACTGACAGTGGTCCCTTGAGGGTTACCGTCGTCACCACCCGTGTGTTTAGCTTTTCAGGACACGTGATCGTCCAAGATGGCGACGGGGACTCGTTGACCTGCAAGTCTTCCTCGAGTTTTGTGTAAAATAAAAATATTTTTAATTTCGTCACACGTGTACGGGTTCTCTCTCTTCTTTTGGCATTATGGGGTATAAGGAAATTTCGGTTTGTTTTATTTTTTCAG
>NC_134781.1:36066147-36096147 GCF_046742065.1 Oratosquilla oratoria | reverse complement strand
TTGTTGATATGCTTGTTTAGTTCTACTCTTTCTATTTCCTCTTTCCTGCTTTTAATATGCATGGTCCTTTTTCTTTTAATTATGTCATTTGTAGCTTTGGAGTATTTATTTTCTTTAATAATTTTTGTACTTCCTACTTTCTCTGTCGATTCCTTAATGATATTCACTAAATTTAAATTCATATCTCCGACGGTGTCCTTACTATTTCTTAGAGCTTCGAATCTATTTTTAATTTCTAACTGAAATATCTTTTTATTATCCTTAACCTTTGCAAGGCTGATTTTCTTTTTTAAAACTAATTTATTTCTCTCGGCTCTGAAATTGAATTTAGCTGTAAAACCTACCATTCTATGGTCACTACCTATGTTGACTTTATTTATCACCGTAACATTGTTAACGCTCTTACTCTCATCTCCTAATTTGAAGTCTACTTCGTTCTTTGTTGTTCCATTTGGACTTTTCCGGGTCCATTTACGACCTACACGCTTTTGGAAGAAAATGTTCATTATCCTCATGTTCTCTGCAAAATTGACTAACATCTCGCCTCTGTCATTTCTTTCACCTACTCAAAACTTCCCAATGGACGACTCATCTCCTATCTTCTTCCCCACTTTAGCATTAAAATCGCCTATTACCAACGGGTACTTACTTTTTTCTTGATACATTACTCTGAGTTAAATCATTATAGAACGACTCGATTTCATCATCTGAACTCTGTTAAGTTGGTGCATAAACCTGAACTATTTTAGAGTGTACCTTTTACATAACCTAATCACAATCCAAGCTACCCTGTCTGATAAACTACTGAACTTGACTTCGTTACTACTAACCTCTCTATTTATCAAGAATCCTACTCCACTAGATCTTTCTTTGTCCTTACCTCTATATAGTAGAACAGGTGGTCACCATCTTGTAATTGTATCAGCTTTTCTTCCATTGTTCGGACTTCGCTCAGTCTTACGATGTCCCACTTGATGTTGTCTAGTTCTTCCATTAAACTTTCCAGCCTGTGGTGTTCTGAAAAAGTTCTTACGTTGTAGGTATAGATCTTCATTTTCATCATGTTGTTTAATGTACAAGACTTGGACAGTGCTTACTCACAATCGGTGGCACACTGCCCGTAAGCACACGAGGCAATGCGGTTGGACCTTTAGGAGACTATGATCCAACAAGAACGCCCAGTTTTATTTTGGTTATATTGTTCATGTTCATGTTTGCTATCAAGGGGTTCGGGCAGTAATCTCACCTCCCTGCCAACTAGTTTCTGGTGAGATATTTCTCCGGTGTCGCCTTATTCATTATATTCGGTGAGGCCCTATATCTATAGGATGCCCAATGATCCACGCCGTCATTATGACGGTAGCCCATATATCTGTGAGGAGTTTCTCTGTTCGCTATCAGAGACGTGAGAGTTAGCAGTGGGTCTTACGACCGTGTGTGTGAGCTGCTCTTTGTCTGATCTTTCTTACAAAACTGTTCGATATGGGTGACCCTGCAGAGATTTTCCTCTCTATCGACATAGCTTTTGTAATCATTCAGGTTCTCAAGCCTATCCACCACGTCAAGGTGTCAACACTCGGATAGGCATATATATATAAATATGTATATATATATATATATATATATATATATATATATATATATATATATATATATGTATATATATATATATATATATATATATATATATATATATATATATATATATATGCAAAGTAGACCACTTGGAAAAAGAAACTAACGAAGCAGAGCGCTTTCGTATATTACATCTTCAGTGCAAAAAATACTTTTTGCACTGAAGATGTAATATACGAAAGCGCTCTGCTTCGTTAGTTTCTTTTTCCAAGTGGTCTACTTTGCATAAGTGAACACACGTATCCATGTTCTTATTAGCATATATATATATATATATATATATATATATATATATATATATATATATATATATATATATATTGTTACGAATCTTACGAATACTTCTGGAAATGACAAGTCATGTTTTGATAATAGTTCTTCTTCAAGATATAACAATAAGTCATATACGGGAACACGAGTGAAGAGGGATGTTATATCAAAACTATCTAGTTTAAAATCATAACCAATTTCTAGATTATTCAACATATTAATGAGAGCAACATTATTTGTGACATGGGAAGAAGATATTGTGCCCACTAATGGACTCAAATTGTAACAACCCATTTGAATAAATTGAAAGTGATGGATCCTTTGGAATCGATGATGGGTCTTATTGAGTTATTGTTATATCATGAAGAAGAATTATTATCAAAACATGATTTGCCACTTCCAGCTAAGACCATAATTGAACTCATTAAGCTGTGTCTTGTAATTTGTAAATTTGTTTTTAATGGTGAATTCTATGTACAAAATTTGTATGGCTATGGGAAACCCTCTGTCCCCAGTACTTAGTGACTTGTACATGGAATTCTTTGAGATTAAACTACTACCTAGGATTCTTCCCCACCAAGTTGTGTGGAAAAGATATGTTGATATTTTGTGCCTGTAGTCGGTTAAGCGCAACTTAGATTTTTTCCTTGAAAAATTAAATTATATGGTCCTTTCAATTAATTTCACTTTTAAAATAGAAATAGAGAATAGATTACAATTATTGGATATTCTAATTCACCGTAATGGTAGACAATTCAAATATGACGTTTATAGGAAACCAACTAATGTCTCATCATATGTCCACTTTTACTCGGCTCATCATCAAAAAACAAAATTTTCTGTGTTTAGTTCCATTTTTCTTAGAGCTTACAGGATATGTAGTTCTGAGTTTTTGGATGATGAACTGAGGAAAATATATAACATAGCTTCTGAGTTAAAATATCCAAAACACTTAGAAGACACTTCTCATAAAATGGCTTACAAATCTTTCCACAACAACTCACACGAAAGAAAAGTACTTTACACAAAGAACCTTCTGGTTCTTGCTTACTGTGAGAAATTAGTTGGACTGCCTAATATTTTCAAACAATTCAATATCAACTTGGTTTTCAAAAACAACAATTTTATAAAAAGTAAGCTAATCAAAAATTCACCTGAAGTAAATGAGGGTTGTGTTTACTCAATACCATGCCTTAATTAAATGTAACAAATTTTATATTGGCCAAACTGGTAAAAACTTACAAACAAGGATAAATCAACACAAGTATAGTGTAAGGAGTGGGCATATTTCCAGTGGCCTTTTTGTTCATGTAAGAGACCACAACCATCCTATTGACTGGGATAATTCTTGTAGGTCTTTATTAGAAAGAAACATTATTGAATCCAGTCATATTAAGCATACCTTCGATCAAAATATTAATTTAAGTTTAGGTTTGTATAAACTTGATGATTTTATTATTAAGAAAATTGTAAAAAATGCTCCAAGTGTTACCAGGCCCGGGTGATGTAACGTCATATGATCAAATGTCCTTAAATGTAAACACTTTTCAACCTGGTTATGAAGCATTTTGTGTGTCCTTACCATGTCCCTAATAATTTATGTATGCACCTATGTCTCTGTCACTTTGTATTCCTTGATAATGCCTTAAATAGACGAAAACGGTCGGACTAAGTTTCTTATTTCCCAGTGGTTTTACTGATACATATATATATATATATATATATATATATATATATATATATATATATATATATATATATATATATATATATATATATATATATCGCTGTCCAGTAATGTCGTAACACATTAATAAATGCACTAAAAACCCACTGTTGATTGGATTTAAGAAAAGAAAGGAAATAACGATTTCCGTATATTTCAATCATTTGCTGTGATCCTCTTCAAGCGGATCACAGCAAGTGATCGAAATATACGGAAATCGTTATTTTCTTTCTTTCCTTAAATCCAATCAACAGTGGGTTTTTAGTACATACATATGCTCTCTCTCTTGCTTGCTCTGTTGGTTGTCAGGCCGGACGGCCCTTCACCGCTTTCACTATGCCTCCCCAGATGGTTCTATCCTCTGCCAATTCCTTCCAATCCTCTCTTGGTGACACCCTCTCCACGTCCTTCTTTACTCCATCCATCCATCTGTACCTGGGTCTCCCTACTGGTCATCTGCCCTCCACTCTTCCTTCCATCACCTACTTTGGTAGTCTGTCTGCCTCCATTCGTACGCAGTGTCCAGCCCACCTTGCTCTTCTTACATATATATATATATATATATATATATATATATATATATAATGTATATATATATATATATATATATAGATACATAAATACATGTGTGTGTGTGTGTGTGTGTGTGTGTGTGTGTGTGTGTGTGTGTGTGTGTGTGTGTGTGTGTGTGTATGTGTGTGTCTGTGTGTGTGTGTGTGTGTGTATGTGTATGTGTATGCGTGTGTGTGTGTGTGTGTGTGTGTGTGTGTGTGTGTGTGTGTGTGTGTGTGTGTGTGTGTGTGTGTGTGTGTGTGTGTGTGTGTGTGTGTGTGTGTGTGTGCACTCGCACAAGCAAAGGCACACCTATCTTTATCCTACATGCTTGGACATCCAGAAAAAGCTCCAATCATGATAGCCATGGGTTTCAAACCTGGGTTTACGTAATAAAGAGGCAAGACCGAGGCCCAGCGCGTTCGCCGCGTGGTCCGAATCGAATGAACAAACTCAATGGACCAGACGAGCCCAGTCGTCCTCAGCAACCTCTATACCTTCAATACGGAAACACGGCTTTATTGCTCCACCTCAGAACCAGGCGATTCTTTGCAGATGATAGTGTCCTTTCTGACCTGAAATTGGGTCTCGGTCGCTGCAGACCCTATTCAGAGGTGAGGTCCCCTCGCTCAGCTGAGCACAATCGCGTTTTTAGTTAGAAAAGATTTAATCCAATGAAATGTTACTGAGTTGAAGGGTTTGTACTCATTAGGTCCCCTCGCCACCGTAAAGGAGTGCCACGGAAATAAATGAAATCGTCTTGCGGTAGCCGGATTAGAAAGGGGAAATAACCGCCACGGTAAACAAGGGGTTAATCAAGGCGGTTTTAGCCCTTCCCCTTCCGAGATGGGGCCATGGAAATGAATGAATTAGCATGGCGGTACCCAGTTTTAAAAGAAAGAATGTCACCCGGAACAGAGGGGGTTAGATGTATCATAGCAGTACATTGACTTCCAAGATGAACCATCTTGGAAGTCAATGTACTGCTATGCACAGCTGATGCCAACTCAAACTCCTTGAGTACCCGAACCTTCCTGGAGGAGGTCAGGTAGAAGATGACGTCGGCAACACCTGCAGAAGGTGAGGTATTCCAGTCACGCGATAAGGCGGCAAAGGTGAGGGAATGGGGAGGATGAGAGCATGGGGTGGGGGATGGGAAAGGATGGGAAGGGTAGTGACCCTTGGGCTCTGAAGGTACGGAACAATGAAGTTAGTTTCGTGATCCTGCGATGCTAGTATTCCTAAAATTACACTGGTCAACAAAATTTATTAAAAAACCTGTCCCACAAACAAAAGTAGGTGAATTTGATATATAATTTTTTTGTTTATTTCAAATATGTTTCAGAATTTTTCTATCGGGCATAGTTTTTCTGTGATAGCATATTAAATCTTGAGCAATTATAACTAATAAATGATGCTGATACTTAAATGAAACTTACTTTTGAAATGTAGGCATGTAGGATTTTCGAGTGTATTTTGCTTCTGGGAGATCCCTTTTTAGTGTCCAATAGTGATCAGCCAACATTGAAGAGCTCCACTTCCCTTGATACCGGATTTCCATGTTCAGAATGTCCTGGTGAAACCTCTCACCGTGGTCGTCAATGACAGCACCAAGATTTGCAGGAAAAAAGTCCATGTGAGAGTCTAGGAAGTGGGTATTTAGGCTCATATTGCATCCCAAGGCCTTGTAGAATGGCAGTATCTCTTTCCCGATTTCAGAATAGTTATTTGCTTTGTGGTTCCCCAAAAAATCTTCGCAAACTTTCTTAAATGACAGCCATGCAGCTTTTTCAAGATCTTTTAGTTATTCATCAAAATTCTGGTCTATCATCAGCTCCCTAATATGTGGTCCAACAAAAATACCTTCTTTAATTTTTGCGTCACTCACTCTAGGAAACTTATTTTTCAAATATGTGAATCCCTTGCCAGTTCTATTCATACCTTTAACAAAAAAGAATCACCAACCCTAGCTTAATATGCAAAGGAGGCAGATAGATTTTCTCTGAATCAACAAGAGGAGGATTGACAACATTTTTCTCTCCTGTGGTCAGAGATCGTTTCAGCCACATATTATTTTCTTAATGATTTTTCTTTTCCCGACTGTCCCATTCACAGAGGAAGCAACAAAACTTTGTGCAACGCAGCTGCATTCCAAGTAAAAGTGTCACAACCTTTAGTTCACCACAGACATTCCATTTATGTTTTTCATACTTAATTTTTTGTAATAGAAGCTTCATACACTCATATGTTCCCTTCATGTTAGTTGCATGGGCCAGAGGAACAGTAGGAAACTTATTTCCATTGTGGAGCAAAGCAGCTTTCAGGCTCACTTTTGAAGAGTCAATAAATAAGCGCCACTCATTCTTGTCATATTTATGGTTAAGTTCCTCCATAACAGAACATACATCATTGCAAAACATCACACCATCCTCAAATGAGAAAAACTGTTCAAAATCATAATATCATTTACGATAAAAACTAACTTTGTATTCTTCCTGGGGAAGATTCCAGCACTTTAACCTTGAAGTAAGAAGTTCAGATCCTTTTTTTTTTTTTTTTTTTTTTTTTTAAATCCCGAATAAGATCGTTCGGATCTCCCTGACTCAATAAATGTGGTTCACTTGAAGAACACATAGGCTGAAAGTACATAACAATCTTACGCAGTGGTGAAATTTATCCCGCGTAATACACATAACGTAACATACTGTGAAACATAAAAACTGTGGGTGATCGAAAAATTTGACATTGTTTTTGGATTCTGTATGCAAAAACATATAAGATACAGCCATTATTTTCCTTGGGACAAATTCTTTGTTGACCAGTGTTATTAAACTAGCTTCCTAAGATTGCAAAGCTAATTTACTAATGTCGCGAAGCTAGTTTCCTAAAGGTATGAGACTAATTTGCTGGTAGCGTCTGGCTAGTTTACTAAAGGTGTGAGACTAGCTTGATAATATATAAAGAAATGGGAGGAATTGGAGAATGCCAGAATTATAGAGGAATTTCACTAATAAATCATGCCACGAAAAATTTTGAAAGAATTCTAAGCCTCAGTTAGGCGAAGAACAACAAGGTTACCGACAAGACAGTAGTACAGTAAATTTGATTTTTGCACCAAAATGGTCATACAAAAATCCTGGGAATTTAATAAACAGCATTCATTGACCTGATAAAGGCATTTAACTCGGTTCTACGGGCACGGCTTTGGAAATATCTAGAGGAGGAATGTGGCATACAAGGGAAGTTGATGAAAGATATTAAAAGCCTGCAAATGTAACGTGAGAACGGGATTTGAAAATTAGAATTGGTTTGCTGTGCAGTCACATACATGGATGGAGTGACCAAATATTTTAACAGAAACAACATTATAGAGGGAAAAGGAGACGTGATGATCTACACAGATGATATCGCAGTGTGGTATAATAACAGAGAGGATCTAGAGCGATCGTTGATATATTGGAATGAATCCCTTCTAAATAAAGGACTAAAATTAAATACAGACAAAACCGAAATTATAGTAATATCGAGAAACAATGAAGAACCTATAAACGTCGCAGTACAGAGGAAGGAAATAAGAAATATGGAATCTGTTAAGTACCTAAGATACCATTTCTCAAGACAAGGATGGGCGATGACTACAAAAGAAAGTAGTAGAATGTAGCATCAGAAATGAAGGCCCTAAGAACAATTGCTGGCCAGACAGGAAGAAATAAAATTAGAAATGAACATATTAGAAAAGATAGATGCAGCACAACTGAGGTGGCTGGGACACTTTGAAAAAAATCAATCCGGAAAGAATAGCTAAAAGAAGATGGGAATGGTATAACCTCACTAACCATCACCAATCATGCACGTGATCCACACACATGCGAGAAAGTACTCGTCTTTAGCAAGACCCCAATCTTACAGATCTGACAAATTCCTCAATCACAAAACAACTTGACTCAAGAATGCAAAGTAAGACAACATGACGCCATCACGTTATCCCCAACACCAAAATGTCTAATGTCACCAAACAGATCCAGTGACCCCTTTCTTATACCTACCCCCAATTACATTACCGTAACTTCAATATATACGCAATATCTAGCCACATCCGCCAATCATATAACTAAACCCCATACAATGGAACTAACACCCATATATATTTTTAATGACTAATACATTTCCCATATAGTAACCCACAACAACATGCCTACCTAAGCACTTTTCCTTTTTATTAACGAACGGCTGCGCCCGTTGTAAATAGGACTGCCTAGGTCAAGAACCTAGTCAGTAGAGGTAGGGAGATCCTCTCCCTTATCTCCCTTTGTACATATTTCCGTACCTAAAAATAAATTAATAAATAACACCCCACGTTTCAAGGAACCTATCCTTAGAAAATCTGCCTATATGTAAGCCCACACAATAAAGGGTTACAATGGAGACCGAATGGCACAAGACCACGAGGAAGACCACGGAAAAGATGGAAGGATTCAGTTGGAGAGACATTGGAGAGACACCACCTACCACCATTGGACGAGCTGAGAGAGCAGGGTGTCTTACAATATAGAAAAGAATGGAGAAAGAGGCTGAACCCACTTACAGTGAAAATTTTACCTGGGAGTATTTGTAATATATATATATATATATATATATATATATATATATATATATATATATATATATATATATATATATATATATATGTATATATATATATTATATATATATAACCTTGATGATGGAGAAAATAACTGGGACAATGAAAGAGAGGGTTGATGTAAAATTGATAACATTAAGGTCAATAATTTAACATACGCTGATGATGTGGACCTAATTACCGAGAGTAGAGATGATTTGAAAGATCTAATCACCCCACTAAGAGAGACAGCGGAGAGAGTTGGGCTGCAAATAAATTTCGATAAAACCAAACTAATGTGTATGAGCAGAGAGGAGAGGAATGTAGAGGATATGTTTTTCGAAGACTAGAGAACAGAGGAGGTAGAGAGTTTCAAATATCTAGATGCAACAGTAACAAATAGAAACGAGATGAAGACAGAAATAAATATAAGAATCGCTTCAGCAAACAAATGTTATTTTAGCCTTGTACCAATATTAAAGAAGAAAAGTATATCAAGAAATACAAAATTAAGAACCTACAATACAATTCTACGATCTATAGTTTTATATACCAGTGAGACATGGAGCTTAACAAGACAAATGGAACAAAGACTACTGGTGTTTGAGAATACAATATTGAGGCGAATTACTGGACCAGTTTTTTTTATGAAAAAGAGAATAGGTGGAGAGGACGACACAATAATGAGCTGAGAGAAATAATTAAACAAGAGGAAATAATAGATGTTATAAGTAGAATAAAATTGAGATGGGCTGGGCATGTGGCGCGTATGGAGGACCATAGAATTCCAAAACGAGTTATAATGGGTAGACCTGGAATGAGATGGATGGATGGTGTGGATACGGAGATGGACAGAAGAGGAATAAATAAAATAACCTGGATGGAAGCAGCACAGGACCGAAGGACATGGAGAGGGTTACTGTTGGCGGACCAGAATCTACATGAGCTTCAAGATCCACCGGAGTGAGTATATATATATATATATAACATACATACATATATATATATATATATATATATATATATATGTATATGCATATATATATATATATATATATATATATATATATATTACACACAGGAACCCACAGTCGGAGAAAGAATAAACTTCGAATAAAGAAAAATCCTATATTTCGGCCGAAATATAGGATTTTTCTTTATTCGAAGTTTATTCTTTCTCCAACTGTTGGTTCCTGTGTGTAATTTACAAATGTGCTACTACATTTCTGTTTAGAAATATATATATATATATATATATATATATATATATATATATATATATATATATATATATATTCTTATACTGAGGGCGCTGGTTCTCCTTGATACACACTGAGTTAAACACCACAGCATTGTCACAATTGTTAATCTTCTTTCTAATATTTTCAATCCTTCTCACTATAGTTCTGACTTTGGGAGGGTGATCGAAAATCAATTGTCCAAAGTTCTCCATTTTAATAACAGATGACGTTTCGACTTCACAGACTCTGTGAAGTCGAAACGTCATCTGTTATTAAAATGGAGAACTTTGGACAATTGATTTTCGATCACCCTCCCAAAGTCAGAACTATAGTGGGAAGGATTGAAAATATTAGAAAGAAGATTAACAATTGTGACAATGCGGTGGTGTTTAACTCAGTGTATGTATATATATATATATATATATGTGTGTGTGTGTGTGTGTATTTATATATATATATATATATATAAGAAGAAAGACATATCATATATATTTTTCTACCATTCTTTTTCAATTTGTACTTCTATTTCCACTAAGACTGTTATATCTTTCTTCTTAACATTTTCTATTTGTTATTACTATCGCTCTATGTTATCAAAAAGCATGCCTTATTATTTCTCTTCTCTCTTTCATATCAGGATTTTGTCGATAATTTATTTCACTACTTCAACGACCCCTCAACGTGTCATAAAAAAATTTGTATTGTTGTATTTCTCCTCTTTTATATCATTATCAACATTTACCTTGTTTTTCTTTATTTTATTTTATTTTGTTTTGTTTTATGCAATTACTTTACTTTATCTTATTTTATCTCATTTCATTCTATAATATCATGTTACATTAATTTTCATTAGATTTTCTTTTATGGTTTTTACCCCTAAGATCATTTGTCTTAGGGACAGTTCCTCCGAGGGTGGATTTTGTCCCAAGGTTACAAGATAGCCACTTCGGTTTTTGCCACATCGTCCCACCATGCTGACATTTTTCAATTATATATATATATATATATATATATATATATATATATATATATATACATATATTATATATATAAATATTATATATATATATATTATATATATATATACATATGTGTGTGTGTGTGTGCGTGTGTGTGTGTGTGTGTGTGTGTGTGTGTGTGTGTGTGTATGAATATATATATATATATATGTATATATATGTATATATATATATATATATATATATATATATCTGGTTGAAATCAACTGCACTAGTTGCTTTAACAATCTTCAAGACTGTATTCTTTAATCTGGAGAATACTTTCCTATTAGCAACTGAGAGGGACTGGAAGTAGTCATTCATGACTCTCAAAAGAATATACACAGTGTATGCCAACTGATATATTTTTGCATAGTAATAGTATTGAACAACTATTGACTCCACCGAAACTATAGTTTTTCGCCTCGTCGTGAGGCGTCTTCAGGGTGAGGACTGCTTTGTAGGATGCTCTGCTATATTGAAGGTCTTCCAACGAATAATGACCGCTGGTTATTTTTTTACATTTATTGATTTACAAGAAATACATCTTGTTTGGGTCTCTACCCATATTCCTAGAAGGCATACAAGTATGCCTTTTACAATAAGTTACATGTACATTTGTTAAAAATATGTCAATATATGTTGCGCTGTACGGTCTCCACGATCTAGCCGACGTGGTTAGTGTCCTATGAGTCCGTCGCGTCCCATCCGGTCCAGCCGACGTGGTTCCTGCACCCGTCGCGTCCCATCCGGTCCAGTCTAAGGCATCATGCGCAGTTACCTAGGTGAAGAGAAGAAAGCATTAGTCCTTGGCTTAAATTAAAATGTGTCATAAGTCAAAAAAGTCAAAAATCAGCAAGAGAGTACAGTCGAACAGAACCCATCCGTATCATCTGGGGGGCGGCACTTGAAGGAGGCGTCCCAGCCGATACGAGTTAAGGGACACCGTCAGTCGACGGATGAGTCCCCCAGCCGAGGTCCTGGGGCCCGCACGTAGAAATCTGGTCGCCGGGCAAAGGGCCACATAATGATCTAGCCCGTTTGCGCCGGCCTCTCCACAGTGGATGCAGGCCTCCGGCTGTCCCGTCACCTCCGAGAAGCATCGATACCCGAGACGGAGTCGATGAAGGGTGACTTCCTCTATCCTGGAGAGACGGACTCCAGGGGTCAGTCGCTCATACGCTGTGGCAACTTGATACCAGCGTGCTGACGGCCTCTGGGCTGTTAGGTTCCTATGGCTTTGTAGTTCCCTCTTGGCCATCGCTCTCGTTGCAATGGCCAAGATCTCAGTTCGGCTCGGGAGGACACCGATTCCGCCTTCCATGTCCCCTGTGGCCGCTCTTCTGGCCACCCTGTCTGCCGCTTCATTTCCCTGGATGCCGATGTGTCCCGGCACCCAGTTGAGGACGACTGATCTCCCTTGCTGACGGAGGGCCTTGAGCTGAAACAACAGTGAGGTCATTAGTTTTTTCTGGTCAGTGTGATAATTTTTGGATATTAATTGCAACAGAGCTAAACTATCTGTGTGCACAACTACATTACGTTGGTGGGTGTTGAGAGCATGGGTCAATGCTAGACCCACTGCAACACCCTCTGCTTGCGTCGAGCAGCGAGTGCCCAACACCCTTACTCCCTGTTCCTCGTCCTTCGTGACAAACGCTGCACCTGCCACGTTGTGTACGGGATCCACGGAGCCGTCTGTAAAATAGACGACGCAGTTTTCCTGGGCGACAGATCTCATTGTGGCCTCCGCATCCGCCCGCAGGCGCGGCAGCGGCGTACCGCGTCGTGACGCCATCACACTGATTCTGGCCGGTGGATTCTCCCAGGGGGGAGACTGCACATAACCTTCCACCGGCACATCCCTCCTCTTCTGAAGGATAAGGTCATGCAGGTGAAGGTCCCTTATGCGGTGTGCAACCCTCGCTGACCACCTCTTCTGCGGGAAGAGATCCGGATCTTGCTGGAGGGCGCTGATTAGCCTTCGCCGCAGGAACGAGTCATGTTCTCTCTGAATGACTCTTATGGCGAAGGCTACCACCAATCCTGAGATCCTCACACTGATAGGCACCAGTCCCGCCTCTTGCTGCATATTGGCGACCAGAGTCCAGCGCGGCGCGCCCAATATTACGCGCAGCGCCTGGTTCTGTACTGTCTCCAAGTCAGCCAACCGTGTTGCGGATAGACCAGCCAGAGCACTGCTGGCATAGTCTATCACCGGTCGAATTGCGCTGACGTAGAATGTCCGGAGGACAGCGCAGTTGGCACCTGCCTCTCTGGTCGCCAAGGACTTCAAAACGTTAATCCGGCTGAGGACCCTTCCCCGGATGTATGCCACTTCAGTCCGGAAGGACAGCCTGGAGTCGAGCCAGACACCTAGGTACATGTGCGTGCTGACCCACTCCACCTCATGTCCCTGCAGCAGAAGCCTGTCCCTCGGTGTCACGCTAGTGCCAAAACACATGGCTTTGGTCTTTGGTGGCGAGATCTTGAGGCCAAGCTCTTCGCATTTGGAGGAAATGCGGTCGAGGCACATTTGCGTCCTTCTGGCCTTGGTCCTTCTGCCTGCCACCACCAGCGCGACATCGTCTGCGTATGATAGGAGGCGGCATCCTGTGGGTAGAGGGATGGCTATTAATGCACTCATCAGCACGTTAAACAGGGTGGGACTGAGAACCCCACCCTGGGGTGTACCATTTTCCAGGGGGTGATAGCAGGACTCCACTCCCTGTAGACGGACTCTGGCAGTTCTATTGGAGAGGTAGTCCGCTATCCACTGTAACAGTTTCCCCTGTACTCCTCTGGCAGCCAGACTGTCCAGAATTGCAGCGGGACTGGCAAGCTCGAATGCCTTCTCCAGGTCAAAGAAGACGACCATGGCGTGACGTTGCTCCACATGGCTCAGAAGCGTTGTAATGCATTGAGCCGTGCCCACCCCTTTGGTGAAGCCATAGAGGTTCTCTTGTGGTGGTCCCAGTTTCCACAAAAGTCTTTGGAGAACCATCTTTTCCATGGTCTTCCCCAGGCAGCTCGTCAGGGAGATAGGACGATACTTTCCGGGCTCCCTGGGCTTGGGGATAGGCACGATGTCGGATGGGCGGGCTTATAAGGCTCAGCCTGCCTAGCTCAGACGGAATACTGGCCTCTCATTGGCTGAGAGGTGCAGTATGGGATTTTGTCCGGGAGCCAAGGGAGTGGGATTTTGTCTGGGAGCCAAGGGGGTGGGATTTTGTCTGGAAGCCAAGGGGGTGGGATTTTGTCTGGAAGCCAAGGGGGTGGTATTTTGTCTAGGAGCCAAGAGGGTGGGATTTTGTCTGGGGTTCAAGAGGGTGGGATTTTGTATTGTAGTCAAGAGGGTGGGATTTTGTCTGGGAGCCAAGAGGGTGGGATTTTGTCCGGGAGCCAAGGGGGTGGTATTTTGTCTAGAAGCTCTGGCCTGATTTGCTGCTGCTCTGGTTACTGGTCCTAGGCGCTGATTAACTAGCTGGACATGTTTCATTTGTTCGCGGGGCTGCTGCTGTCTAAGGGCTTGTTGTTCCTGGAGGGGATTATTGATCCCTGGTTTCTATGGGATTGTAGGCGACGCCTCTACACTGCGACGTCGCCTACAATCCCATAGAAACCAGGGATCAATTTTCCAGCATTTCACTGAAACACACAACATGAAGCCTCCTCTACAGAAGCTGCTAGACCAAACGGACATTCTTCACAAGGAGTCTGCCTTCAGGAAGCTGCAGATTGCAGAAGCAGTATCCATTACTTGCCAGCGCCCTACCATCAACATACAGCAAGCTGCCGATTTTATTCTCCCTTCCGCGCGCCCTGTAAAGAATAACCCCCTCCAGGAACAACAAGCCCTTAGACAGCAGCATCCCCGCGAACAAATGAAACATGTCCAGCTAGTTAATCAGCGCCTAGGACCAGTAACCAGAGCAGCAGCAAATCAGGCCAGAGCTTCTAGACAAAATCTCACCCCCTTGGCTCCCGGACAAAATCCCACCCTCTTGGCTCCCAGACAAAATCCCACCCTCTTGACTCCCAGACAAAATCCCACCCTCTTGAATCCCAGACAAAATCCCACCCTCTTGGCTCCTAGACAAAATACCACCCCCATGGCTTCCAGACAAAATACCACCCCCATGGCTTCCAGACAAAATCCCACCCCCTTGGCTTCCAGACAAAATCCCACCCCCTTGGCTCCCAGACAAAATCCCACTCCCTTGGCTCCCGGACAAAATCCCATACTGCACCTCTCAGCCAATGAGAGGCCAGTATTCCGTCTGAGCTAGGCAGGCTGAGCCTTATAAGCCCGCCCATCCAACCAGCGGTCATTATTCGTTGGAAGACCTTCAATATAGCAGAGCATCCTACAAAGCAGTCCTCACCCTGAAGACGCCTCACGACGAGGCGAAAAACTATAGTTTCGGTGGAGTCAATAGTTGTTCAATACTATTACTATGCAAAAATATATCAGTTGGCATACACTGTGTATATTCTTTTGAGAGTCATGAATGACTACTTCCAGTCCCTCTCAGTTGCTAATAGGAAAGTATTCTCCAGATTAAAGAATACAGTCTTGAAGATTGTTAAAGCAACTAGTGCAGTTGATTTCAACCAGAATTGTCTTAGAGAAAACCTGTGCCCCAGAAATATATATATATATATATATATATATATATGTATATGTATATATACTGTATATATATATATGTGTGTGTGTGTGTGTGTGTGTGTATGTATGTATGTATATATATACATATATATATATATAATATATATGTACATATATATATATATATATGTGTGTGTGTGTGTATATGTATATATATAGGGTCGTTTCAAAAGTAATGCCTCCTATTTTTTAACTCAAGAAGTTGAAGAGCTACGAAGACGGGAGTACAAACATACATATACCAAGGTTTTTTCCCCCTTACAAAGTAGGTAGCCAAAAAGGAAAAGGCATAAAATCATTCCCACCCATTCCATCTCTGAATACACTCCACACCCCTCCACCCTCCCACTCAAAAAAGACGGGAGTGGCACCATTAAAATGAGCGACCTTTTGTGCTCCAGAATTTATTTTTCTACGTAGTCACCACCATTCCCAATGCACTTTTGCCAGCGATGAACAAGAGCCTTGATGCCTCAGTCGTAAAAGTCAGCGCCTGCTGAGGCGGTCCATTTTTTCATGGCTGTGATTACGGCATTGTTGTCAGGGAAGCGCTACCTATGTAATGCGTCCTTCAGAGGTCCGAACAAGTGGAAGTCTGATGGTGCCAGGTCAGGACTATACGGTGGGTGAGACAGCACCATCCAGCCAAACTTTGTCACACATTCCGTGGTATTCAAACTTGTGTGTGGCCTGGCGTTGTCGTGTTGCAAACGGAATATTTCTTTTTTCTCTGGCTTTACACGGGCAATCCGGGCCTTCAGCTTGGTCAAAGCTTGACGTAAGTGGAGTAGGAAACACAGGAGTCTTGGTCTTGATTTTATTCCTGACTAGTTTCGTAGGATAAAGGATAAAGCATACCTGCGAAACTAGTCAGGAATAAACTCAAGACCAAGACTCCTGTGTTTCCTACACCGCTTGCGTCATATATATATATATATATTTATATATATATGTATATTCATATATGTATATATATATATATATATATTAATATATGTATATATATATATATATATTTATATGTATATATATATGTATACATATATATATATATATCTATATATATATAGTTTTTCACTTGTCTTCCACTGCTGGAAAGATAAAAATAATAGTTTTCAAGTATGTTTTTTAGGGACATGTAAAATCTAGCTCGCATGTGGCTTATATATGAAAATGATAACTATCAAATGGCAGGGCAGTATGCACGCTAAGCATGGTGAGCCCTAACATCACACAGGAAACTTTCATTGTGCATGTTATCAAAATCTGACAAACTACTGGGACTCAAAGTAACCCAGCGGGGCGTGCTGACACATGTCAGCGACAGATTAAAACAGGCTAAAGCTACTGCGTCAAAATAAGGAGGTTGAAAGTGTTGACAGAGAATGTCAAAGTACACCTACACAAAGCTTTGGTAAGAATAATACTTGAATAACCACACGTCCCTCTCAAAACTCTGTCCAAAACCCAGTTAAGAAACCACAAAGCATTCAAAACAAGTTCCTCATGTTTGCCAGCGGTCAAACCCCTCCATTGCATGAAAGAATCGAAGAAGTCCACAAAAATTAATTAAACGATAAACTAATCAATAAGTAAATAATCTAGGACAAATTATTTCAACGCTCCACTACCCCAGAGTATCTGAAAGGAAGCGAACGACAAGAAAGATCACAACTCGGTCAGTCTACTAAGAGTCCAGGCACGATCACCACAACCAGTATGCATTCCATCAGATTAATCTGCTAACTAACTAAAGTGCTTATGATACGTTCATTAGCTTGCTGTAGTTTGTCAGTTCTCTCTATAATGTTTGAGGCATAATAAGTGCTATTCCCTTTTTATACCACATATGAATTGGTAATCATGATGTATTACTTTCCTTCCTCAAACACTTTTGATAGTCCTAATATTGACAAGTTCTTCTCTTCCATCATTGTCACTATCTACTCTACTTTTCCATTCAAAGTGGATACCTCGATTGTTGCTCTATTTGAGTATTTTCCGTGTCCATATCCTCTATCCTTTCTGGCCATTATCGTGTGAATTCCTCCTATTATAAAATACTGGCTGCATGAAATATACAGCTAACACCCCATACGGCGATTTCTGCTTGTTCTGAATGTACTAAACACAAAGGTTATTCCGATAGTTTCTTGACATCATATGATATAATCCTACATCTTAAAAGCAAAGAAGCAAAAACCACTGGTACAATCAGACAACACAGAACCAAACATTGTCCCATTCCAAATTTTTTTCATTGTAAAAGTATCTTAAGTTTAGCTATTTTTTTGCTGATGCTTAGAGAATTGTGGGTACACTTTGCTCTCAAATTTTGAAAAATTATTCTTTTTCTTGTTTGTATTTAATGTTTTCCAGCATAGATATATAAAATGGAGAATTTAAAAAATCTGAATCATTATATACATATTCATTTATTTATTTTCCACAATATAGCTCGATGAAAACATATATAAGAGCGTAATGAGTGTTTCATGTTTCAAATATATATAAATATATATTTTTTTCAGGACAAGATAGAAGAATTGTGAATGGGTTAAATGTTAAAACGGAAACAACATACCACTGTTTTAACCAGTACAAGCTCATACATTGTCTTCATAAAAGACATCGACAAGAAGACTATAGAACTATACAGAATCGATAATGATTCATTTCAATCCTTACACAGTCAAGCCCTAACGACTCTCCAATAAATAATACATGCTATATATATTTCATTAAGCTTCGAATTAAAGTATTCTTGTACTAGGTAATGAAAATCATCGTAAAAAAAAATCAAGTTAAAAGAAATGAGGCACTGGGAGGCACCTTAGGACCAGCTGGGCTAATCTAAGCTGCCACAATTTCATTGTAATTCCATAAGATACAGTAGAATTTTAATCCGAAATTTGATCCTATAACATGATAAAATGTGCAGGGGGTGGGTGGGTTTTCAAAATCAGGCCATAGAACACACAAAGTAACTATCATATGAGCACTTAATATCGATGAGATTTCCTGAACCGTACACAAATAGTACACAGTCTTCACCGCCTCTATAGTCGTTGGGTTCTCCACTCCTCCAGCTTTCATCCACTTTGGTCCCATCTATCCAACGAAAGTCACCTTCCGTTTCAAGGTCGGACGCTCCTACCCAGAAGTCATCTCCTGAATCACGATGAAAATATTACACTGATATTATAATCTCATTAATAACAATCTAATCTAGTAACAATATGGACAACACACAAATATATACGCACACACACATATATATATATATATACACATATATATATATATGTATATATATATATATATACATATATATATATTTATATACACACATATATACATATATATATGTATATATATATATATATATGTATATATATACATATATATATATATACATACTATATATATATACATATATATATATATATATATATATATATATATATATATATGAAAATAAAAACATAAGAATGAAGGAGGATGCGAGAGACCATAAGGCCTACACTACGCAGTTCCATGTCCATTACCACCTGTCATCCCCATCCATGAAATTGTCTAACCTTAAACAAACTGATAGTTTCAGCGCTCACTACATGATTACTAAGTCTTTTCCACTTGTTCAACACTAATAGTACACCAATTCTTCCATACTGTATTCTTAAATCTAAATTTGTACAATTTAAATCCGCATCTATACATACATACATATATATATATATATATATATATATATATATATATATATAAATATATATATATTGCAAAAATAATCACAATAACGCGATATGAAAAAATATTGCAGAAACCACAGGGAAATTAAAGTCGGAATACTGAACGTTTTCGTCTATTACGACATCCTCAGAGTACAAGAAAAAAAAATAGAACACAATATTTATACAGAAGTATGAAAACTGGGAGAGGTTATAGTCACATAAAACCTTCGGACATTATACATACATCCACATTCAATTACACATGGAAATGTTAATGGTAATAATAATAAAAGTACATACACATTCATATTCACATGGAAATAAGAAAGGTAATAGTAACACCAAAAATAAAATAAAAAAATCAAAAGAGCAAAATCATGTGGCCGAAAGGTCCATAGGACATTTGGTACAATTAGGAAACTTGGTACTGCTTAAATATCCTATGATTATAAGATTGTTTAACCAAAACACAAGATAATATTATCAAATTGTACAAAAAAAACAACACAATATTTAACAGAAATAAGAAAACTGAAAAGGTTATAGCCACATAAAACCTCCGGACGTTATACATACATACACACTCATATACATATAGAAATATTAATGGTAACAATAAATGAAAAAATACATACACATTCATATACACATAGAAATAATAAAAAGAAAAATAGATAAAAAAAATAAATAAAAAAAAGAACTAAACTATGTGGCCGATAGGTCCACAGGAAATTTGGTACAATTAGGAAATTTGGTACTGTTTTACTATCCTATTAATTATAAAATTGTCTAGTTTAAATAAACCTAAACTCAAGTTAATATTATTATCAAAATTGTTCTTTATGAAACAGGATTCAATGATGTTCCTATCTAAAGCTGAATTACAATCAACAATTTTCTTAACGTTGTCCCAGTCAATGTTGTGGTTTGTGTCCCTAACATGGACAAAAACTCCACTGGACATTTGGCCCGTCCTTATACTGTACCTGTGTTGTTTCATCCTAATATTTAATTCTTTACCTGTTTGGCCAATATAACAGGAGCTACAGTTTTTACAGGGAATACTATAAACACATCCTACATTATTACAAGGGGAATTTTTAATAAGGAGTTCTTTGATGGTACTGTTTTTGAAAATAACATTAATATTAAACTCCTTAAGGATGCGAGGAAGTCTCACAAGATTATCATGAAAGGGAATTACTAAAATATTTTTCTTACAAAAAGTATCTTTTTGGGTTGTATTGAAATAAGACTTCCTTGCCCTATGTTGTGCCTAATATTTCTATATGTATATGAGTGTGTATGTATGTATAACGTCCGGAGGTTTTATGTGGCTATAACCTTTTCAGTTTTCTTATTTCTGTTAAATATTGTATTTTTTTTTGTACAATTTGATAATATTATCTTGTGTTTTGGTTAAACAATCTTATAATCATAGGATATTTAAGCAGTACCAAGTTTCCTAATTGTACCAAATGTCCTATGGACCTTTCGGCCACATGATTTTGCTCTTTTGAATTTTTTTTGTTTTTTGTTTTGTGTTACTATTACCTTTCTTATTTCCATGTGTATATGAATGTGAATGTACTTTTATTAGTATTACCATTAACATTTCCATGTGTAATTGAATGTGTATGTATGTATAATGTCCGAAGGTTTTATTTGACTATAACCTCTCCCAGTTTTCTTACTTCTGTATAAATATTGTGTTCTATTTTTTCTTTCTTGTACTCTGAGGATGTCGTAATAGACGAAAACGTTCAGTACTCCGACTTTAATTTCCCTGTGGTTTCTGCAATATATATATATATATATATATATATATATAAGGGAGAATGATGAAAATCTAGTGCATGAGGAGGTGGTAAACAATGGAAATTATGGGGAAATGGATGAGATTACGAGAGAGGAAGTAATTAATGCAATTAAGAAAATGAAAAATGGAAAGGCAACGGGTGAAGCACACACAACTCCCCGCCCACGAGAGTCGGAGTAACGACCCGAAGCGCAGCGATACCGAAATAATTTCGGCCCTGGGCAGGATTCGAACCAGCTACTGCTGCACCTCCGTACTGGCAGTTCAGTACTCTATCAACCGCATATAAACGCGCGCACACACACACACACACACACACACACACACACACACACACATATATATATATATATATATATATATATACAGTATATATATATATCTCTATATATGTTTGTATATATATGTATATAATATATATATATATACATATATATATATATATATATATACATATATATATATATATATGATGTACTTACTAATATATCTATCTAGTTTATTTAATTAATATGCCTATGTATATATTCATTCACTCATTTGAATAATATTCATGTACAAACTGTTCATCTTATTAATCGATAAACTGGCCAATCCATTCACTGACCAATGACTCATTAGTCATTCATTTAATTAAACGTTCATCCATTTAATTTCTAAATCTACCCATGTATAAATTTTCACCTCATCATGTCATGGAAAGAAGTGTAGATGATAATATTGCAATGGGGTGTGGATTGAAAGTGGGATTAAAGGTACCAAAGGTGAACTTACCGTATTCGTGCTTTAGATATTTCGCCAGGTGTATTACGTTGCTGGGTACGACCAAGTCTGCTCCAATTCCCGTGCAGTATTCCCTGGCCTTTTGCCATTTCATTTTCTTCTCCGTATAAACGTAGATGCAGTCACGACCAACCAGTTCGAAAGGAGACTGACAATGACCTGAAAAATTTAGTGTAAGATCATTTCTCAGAGCAATATACTAGGAATTGTATGTCAAGCAAGCACGAGTTTATCTTCATATTATTACACGTGGAAAAGAGCTATGATTTTTTTTTTCAGAATTCTTTTAATCAAAAACTCCATTGAAAATTAAGAAGGATGCGTATATTCAATTCCTTTTAAAGAATGCGACAAATGTCATATTGGTCAGACTGATTTTGGTGGTCTTGGCGCTTATTCGATAACTAAAACCTCGGGTGCGTTAAGATGAGAGTATCGTCGTTGCTATGTAAATAATACGCGTTCAATCAGTATCATCGTCGGAACTTTGTAAAAGTACAGCCAGTACTTGGCAATACTAATGTAAAAGAAGATAACCTCACCTAACTTTAGGAATCTTAGGAAATTATGGCGATATCGTCGTCATAGTTTACCCAAAATCGTACACAGGAGGTGGAGGCATATCTTCCAAATAGTAACATCAGCCAAGTGGAGTAAGTCACTGCTGTACATACATGTGAGTTTGATCATATGCAAAGGATAAATGAAAGGAGATGGCCCAGGAATTGAGTTTACCAATGAAATGTATAGCCCGAGATAGTCTGCATTTTTACACGGTACTTCCAGGCAGTCACACCTGTCGAAATGGGGTAAACGCATCATGCTCTATCCAAAGGCAAATCGAATAAAACACTTAATTTGTCGGTGTCGTAATTCAAGATCGCTTAGACGTCTGCCGATGCTTTCCTGTTCCTTCTGCACCCTTGCTATGCTCTTCAGTATTTCTTCACGCTGCGTTTGATCAGCTGCAGAGTTTAGCTTTTCCTCAAAGAGGTTGACTTTGCTTTTCACGTCTGTAAGACTGTCAATAATTGCTTCGCTTGTTTGGCATCGACAGTCGGTTTGACTCTGAACGGCCGTCAGGAGGTCTTGCAGAGACTTCTGTTGGCTCAAGATGGCCTTCGTCGTCTCAGTGGCCAAGCTTGCAATGGCACGGACAATTTTCATGTGATCTTCATTTTCACCGTTCGGCGATGCCCCAACAAGGATCAGGGTACACAGGGAGAGAAAGGGGACATAACATAGAAAATTCCATTTCAACATTATCGTCTGTGAAGAGATTTTGGTTTTGCGTAGGTGCGGGTATTCGTGAGGAAAGATGCTTCGACGCCGCCTGCCTATTCTTGACTGCTGCACCGAGAGGCCCTTTCTTATCTTAATCAATTGCCTAGCCCTAGGGTGTGAAGACATGTCAGCTCTCAAAGCAAGGTTGCCACACGTCACTTTTTATGGGACTAGAAGTAAACCTAATTCTTGGCTGGAATTATCGACACTTAAACATCCCAAGCTCAGAAGTGCTTTTGCAAACGCGATAATGGAAGAAGGAACAGGAGCAGGAGGGGAGGTAAATGGCGAGGGGAAATTCACTCCACTCTGTGTACTAGAGTGTATCTCCCTTTCGGACCGTCACCCGAAATCGAATTTGCACAACGTGACTGGGGTAATACGTGGTAATTTTTATAATCCCCCTCATTCCCCTATATCACCATAACTTCTGACCAAGTCTAGGTCATGATTCCAATTGCGTAATACTCGTTCAGCGTCTTACCTTGAAACCCCGTTGTCAAAGGTAAATAGGAAATATAACTTCACTCGAAATAAGATTGGAAGTGTTGTAGAATATATGCAATAGGTTTCTCATGTAAATGGGAAGAAAGGTGAGGAAACACACCACAATTAATACTTACGACGGAGAAGTCACCAAGCAGTGTAAAAGAATAAACATGAATAATAATAAATCGGTAATCAATTTTACTGACATTGATTGGATGACCCTTGAACATGGCCAGATAGGTAGTCGCTTGATAGATTTTCTCGGTAACAATTACTTAGTTCAACATGTAAAAGAGCCCACAAGATATGGAAACTTAATCTATTGATCATTAGCCGCGAAAGCATGATAACCGATGTAGAAATCGGTGAAAATATTGCAAATAGCAATCACAACTTAGATTCAAACTCCTAAAAAATTTAGAATAGACACTTGTGTTTCTAAAATACCCGATTTCAGTAAAGACCAGTTCATAGGACTACGTCAGGAACTTCAGTTTCAGATTGGGAGGCAAAATTAAGCGAAAAGTCTGTAGATCAGATGTGGGAAATGTTTCAAAATACGCTACGATGATTCATACTTACATCCATTTAATGGACATGCCCTCCAAATCAGGCTCGCCCAAAATGACAAAGAAACTGAAAAAAATATTGCTAAAAAGAGACAGACACATAAGAAATACAAGTGCTCGAGTGCATCTAATGACCATCAAAGTTAGGCATTGATACAGAGAGATTTAAAAAGGATAATTAAAAAGCGAAAACGCAATATGCAATGAATATCGCTGATAAATCCAAAGGGAATCCCAAAGAATTCTATAGTCACATTAGAGATAAAAAGGTTATTAGAAATCACATCGGTTCAATATTATCTGCTGCCGGTCAACTTGAATACTCAAATGAAGGAATGTGTGATATTTTAAACAACTATTTTAGCTAAGTATTCGTAAACGAAATACATCAAAGTCAAATCCAAACTGAAATCTGTGAAAAGTATAGGGTAAACTTACTACGGTAAATATAACAAAAGAAAAAATTAAAATGTGTATAGAAAAACTCAAAGTTAAAAAAACTTGACGCCAACTTGGATGCCAACCTGACGGTTAGCATCCAAGAATCTTAAAGGAAATGAAAAATGAGATTGTTGTTCTATTAGAAATTATTTTCAAGAAATCCATCATATCCGGAGATGTCCCAAGAGAATGGAAGCTAGCTAACGTTACTCCCATATTCAAAAAAGCTGGCAAAAAGAAACCAAGTAATTACAGGCCTATAAGCTTGACTTCAATCGTAAGAAAAATTATGGAAACTATGATAAGAGATGCTATCGAACATCATTTAGAAAGTAACTGTTTAAAGATAGCCACCATGGATTCAGATGGAAACGTTTTGCGTGACTAACTCGAATTCTACAACACAGTCATCTCGAATTATGACAAAAGAAATAATATAGATCTAATATATCTAGACTTTGCAAAAGCTTTTGATACCATCCCCCACGAAAGACTACTTACTAAATTAGCTTCACACGGAATAAGTGGGACCCTATTAAGTTGGACTAGTAATTGGTTGAATGATCGAAAACAGAGAGTTGTTTTAAATGGCAAAAACTTCTAGGTGGAAAAATGTCACGAGTGGAGTTCCTCAGGCTTTCGTTCTTGGGTCACTTCTATTCATAGTATATATAAATTATATAGACCACAGACTAAAATCTATTGTTTCCAAATTTGCTGATGATACAAAACTATACGGAATGTCAAATGATCACTTAAATCAATTATACGAGTATATTCAAGAAGATTTAGATAAATTACAACAATGGTCTGAAAAGTGGCTAATGAAATTTAACACAAGTAAATGCAAGATTATGCACATATGTAAAAATAACAGTAAGTACGATTACAAGTTATTTAGAAATTCGTTAACAAAAGTGGGTAGTGAAAAGGATCTCGGCGCAATTATCAGTAACGATCTCCAATCATCTAAGCAGTGTATTTCAACCTCTGAGAAATAAGATAAGATTCTAGGACTGATTACATGATCTTTTGACTTCAAAAGCCCATCTCTAATTAGAAAGATATATAAATCGTTAGTTGGTCCACATTTGGAATATACTGTTTCCGTATGGTCACCGAATCTCATTAAAGACATTGGCAGATTGGAGAAAGTACAACGGCAAACCACAAAACTGATTCCAAATATAACAAATAAATCATACGAAAATCGACTAAAACATAGGAATCTGTTTTCCCTAAAAAAGCGTAGACTCAGAGGTGACTTGATAGTCTTTAATCAAAAGTGACAAATTTTTCACACTGAATGAGAATCCGAAAAGAAATAATGGTCTCAAACTGTCAGTAAATAGATTTAATTTGGAAGTTAGTGTAGTTAATAAATGGAATAAAATTCCTGCAGATGCAGAATCATTTAGATAAACACCTAAGCAAAATGCTGTAATGACTGTCATTTGTTTTATATTATTTGTTTATTTGTTTTGTTATCATTTGTCTGTTTGTTTTTTATTATTTGATTGACTTTCATTTATCATTAGTTATATGTCAATTTATTATTGTTTTCTATTTACCTGTTTGTCTATTATCTAACTATACCTATGCATTTATTTATTTATTATTATTCATATTATTATATTTTATTTATTTGTTTATTTATTTATTTATCTATCCTTATAAAAAAAAATCGCATCCGACCTAGTTATGGACCAAAAGGTCTCCTGTCGGCATGCTCCGCCTTTGTAATCCTTTGTAATCCTTTTTATTTTTCAAGATGGTGGTTGACTATGCCTTTTTAGTGTTATGGCGTCGAGTCTGTTGCCTTACACAAGTTTTTCGTATGTATAAACAAAAGTGACATGTCACTTTATCTAAGTGGAAAAAGGTAGAAATGTTTATCGCGTTATTTCAAGAAGATCCCTTCTAAATGTTCTGGAAACATTTCTAATCCCACATTACTGGATCCTATACTCTAAACATTCTAAATTACTAATTTCGGTACAACTTGAGGATGTTTAATTGCTGTATCCAAACCTTAGTCATAATTTTAAAGCTATCAAATAACCAAGTTGACTAAGATATTAGTCACTAATGGTTTTACTAGTTGGTTACAACATCTCACCGACTTCAAAAAACAACTCCATCGGGAGCAGTCCCCGACGATAGGTGGCGCTCAAAGTAATACTTTATTATGAAAACAGAGATCTCATCGAAATGAAACATACATCCCAACCCCAAACCCAGCTTACACCCTCGTCTATCCTTGCAGGGATCTGTAACGCTTTCTCACGCACGATTCTGAATGAGGAGATCGAGGCCAGGGGTGGAACATATAATTTACTATATTATAAATACTGGAAGATTTTTTTTATATTAAAAAAGGGAAAGGTAAAATCAAAGAATATTGTAAATGTGACTTGTAAGTCATGCCAGATTGAATGAATGTACAATTTAGTGAAGTAACTTTAAGTTGAAATTTGTTTTTTGCCTTTGTGTGCATTGGTAGCTGCCATATACAAGGTATGTTTAAAAGTTATCCAACCTTTGTTCTTAATATATATACATATACATACATATCTATATTATATATATATATATATATACATATATATATTTCAATATATATATATATATATATATATATATATATATATATATATATATACTCGTATCCACATACAACAAACTTACCCCAATATCCTTCAAAGTAGTCCTCTTGGGCAGCCACACACTTCTCCCAACGGCCCTGCCATTGTCGGAAGCAGCGGTGGAACGCCTGTACACGCCACGATGATCACGTGGCATGGAACGCGCGTGATGTCGCCCACGACCTGACGCTCTCTGACAGTGCGACCCTGCTTGACCCGACCTAACCTAACCCTGTGCAATTATGTAATTACGCACCACGGGTGACTACCCACGCGGTATATATATATCGGCTCCCGCCGCATGTAAAATCAGTTCACTCGTACCTTACAATAAAGGAGACGAACTCGCTAAAACCTCTTTCTCTTCACCACAGTAGCATCGCTACAATGGTGTCAGTGTAGCGATTGTAAGGTTCGAGTGAACTGATTTTATATGCGGCGGGAATCGATGTATATACCGCGTGGGTAGTCATCCGTGGTGCGTATTTACATAACTACACTGGGTTAAGTAAGGTCGGGTCAAGCAGGGTCGCACTTTCAGAGAAGCGTCAGGTCGTGGGCGACATCAAGCGCGCTCTATGCCACGTGGTCATCGTGGTGTGTACATGCCTTTTTGGTAGGGTGGCACACTGCTGACCCGTCACATTCCGCATGATTTCTTCTCTGGACTGAAATCTGGTCAATTCCAGGGACATTTTTAGCTTGGAGAAAAGCTAGAGGTCACGCAGAGCCACGTCGGGAGAGTAGAGGAACTGAAGAAGTATAAATGTGTTGTACTTGGCTTCCGCCGTGATCCGCAGCAATTTTCCTGCAACTGGTAATTATTTGTAAGTTATCTAATTCCATAGTCCTATGTCTCATTTTCCAGCCTAAGATAGCTTAGTAGTGATCGAATTCAACATGATTCTTTATATATCCGCGCCTTACGAAATCAAGTAAGGGTAAGTACAATATTATATAAACCTCATAGGGATACGTGGACTAACATTATCTAACACAACTTACTACTGCGTTACACTTACATATCTTCGTGACACATCGTGACACATCATGATATAATAAACATGGTAAAGAACAGGCTTTAACAACTTTCGATTAAATGTTGTTAATGCGAGCACTTAAAACGAGATAATTGCTTCGGATAACCAGAACCATTTGTATTTCATTTAAATCTAAGTTTGAAACCTCGTGTAGCTGAACGTGGTTTTTGCTCTCTGATAATTGTTTACGATAGGTTTATGTATAATAGCTGCCGATCACAAGTTCAGCACATGATCCAAGAGCGTGGGAAATCACACGCCAAGGAATAATCTTGAATGCTAAGAGGCTTCTTCAAGACCTCGGGTTTTTCCATCCGCGTTCGGAAGCATTCGTTGATGACTTCACCCTCATATTTTCCGTGGACACTACGTAACTCTTATAACAAATCCAAGGGGAAGGAAACTGCCTCACTCAGGACAGAAAATGCAGTGACACCTACATGCAACTCATGCAACACTCAAAATGTGTCCTGTCATCTCTGTCTCTGCGTTGAGCAGTAGTTACTCTAATTTTAGTGCTCAAGTGGTAGCCTTGAATTTCTTCTTATCACCAGACAACGATATCTAGCTGCCTGCCTGCCTGCCTGCCTGCATAAATACAGGCAATACGTCGGAAGGAGGGCCCTGCAAGCTGTGGAGAATATTATGACTTCTGACAAAATACCCATCCCTTTTAATACGTAATGCTGACGGTGTAAGTTTAATCTAGGTGACCGACCTACCGAGTTAATTCTGGGACACTCCCATACAATTTTACAACGTTCAGAAGCAAAAAACGACATACCTTTGATCGGCAGGGAATCATCGAACCCTGAAAAGTACAATGGCATCACAAAGCACCATGTATCTTTGTGAATATGTAACCACTTCACTTTTTTTCTGTTTTGTTTGGATATTTCATCAAACATAGTATTATAACTTACCGTGACATTGGGACCACTCTATCTAAATGGAAAAAGTAAAAAATTTCAGGGTTTTTTTTATAATGCTTTCTTGTACTAAGCATTCTAGAATACAGATTTCATACAGCTTGATATGCTTAATTGCTGTATGTCAATCTTAATTCTAATTATACAGCTATCATTTTATTAAATTATCTGAGGTAGTAACCACAGATGTCTATATTAATTTGTAATAATAGCTTATTTACTCTAAAAGAATGTCTCTGTCAGGGTTTATTCCCGACACAAACAGAACGGAGGACAATTGAATTATTGGCAAACCAAAGGAAAGGAAGTTGTCCGTGATGAGCTATAATTCAAAGGATTACAAAGGCGGAGCATGCCGACAGGAGACCTTTTGGCCCATATCTAGGTCGGATGCGAACAAAAAATCATGATAATAATAAATAAAAACTATAATAATGTAAATAACAAATAAGATAAAATACATAATAAATGCACAGGTATAGTTAAATAATAAACAAACAGGTAAATAGTAAATAATAATAAATTGACATATAACTAATAATAGATGAAAAT